>NW_027507758.1:91986922-92069422 GCF_037356315.1 Lithobates pipiens
GTTTCCAATATCTCCTATAGCATGTCCAGTCTCTGATCATCTCCTGCTGAATGTCCTCATTCTCAGAGTCTTCTATAGCTTTATATTCACTTATGTGCAGGCCCTTTAGTGTCAGGGGCCACACTTGACCACCACTGAGATATGGTCACCACCAGTATTTAAAGTGTAAGTAACCCCCCCCCCCCCCCCCCCCCCCTATCGTTTTCAGCCACGGAAGCTGCCATCTTTGCCTCTGTTTAATATAAAACTACCATGATGCTGCACATGTGATCAGTCATGACACCGGCCATTGGATGGTTTAACAGTTTGAGAGCACAACCAATGGGAGTGTTACATTTCCGGCATGCCCCGGAAATGAAACTGTTTTATGGATGGGTTTACTTCCACTTTAAATATGCAGAAAGTTGAATTGACAGCCTGTCCCTGCCTCCTCCTCCTCATCCAGAGGCGGTGATCCTGATTACACACTCATTCTTAATATGTGTGCAGTCAAGCTGAGAATGCCGTCATGTACCATCTAGCTGGTAGACTTGGTATCATTATGCCTGCATGTGCTGGTCAGGGAATACTATGCATGTGTCTCTGTGTACACCTGGCCCATACAGCATGCTTTTTTATTATAGAGTCCTGTCCAGCTATATCTGGAGCCCTGAGTCAGTGTTAATTTCGACGACTAAAATATTTTAGTTGACTAAAATACAACTAAAATTAAAACGACTGAGATGACTAAAAAAAGGAACTAAAACTAAAATGGCATTTTAGTCAAAAGACTAAAACTAAATAGAAATTTGACTTCAAAATTTAATACTGGTCTGTAGTGCATGTTCATACCTCAATACCATAATAAATCACATATTTAGATTTTTCACTCCAGCAGTATATAAAGAGTTTGGAATTTGTAGAGAATTGTTAACTAATGCTTTACAATTTAATTACACATTAGGTTTTAGTTGACTAAAATGTACTGGAGACAGTCGACTAAAACAACTGCAGAAGACTAAAATGGGACTAAAACGAAAATGACATTTTAGTCCTAAGACTAAAACTAAATTGAAATTTGCTGCCAAAATTAACACTGCCCTGTGTGTGTGTGTGTGTGTGTGTGTGGGGGGGGGGGGGGGGGGGGGGGTGTACACTGCTGCCTACAGATCTCTTTAACATTAAACCCGTGGCTCCATTAAGTCATTGGCCATGATCAGCCTGAACAATCTATGTAAAGTTATTGATTTACTTTTGTATTTTTCATCATTAAATTCATTTAATGTTATTTCATTTGATCTTCTTTTTTTTTTTTTTTTTTTTTTTTTTTTTTTTTCAAACAAAATTGTAAATTTTACAATAGTTGTAAAGTATTTTATAACGTTAGTTGTTGTTTACCCATTGCCTACCAATCGTGCCAGAAACATTTAACTAGTTAGTTTTTCTGACCTTTGTACAGAACCATTTCATATCACAATTGCTGAGTCCTGTACTGAGTTTTTAAGGTCATATTGACTCTTGTTTCACATTACAAGTGTGTTTTAATCAGATGAAACGTTTTAGGTTTCACCCGACAATATTTGTTTAAATATTTTCTTTTAAGCAAATTAAACTTGCGTTAACACATCTTCTCATTTAGAAGCATGTGACGTTGAACCTGTACATATCGGGGTTTCTCAACTAGGGTCTATGGAATACTAAGGCTGGCCATACACTATACAATTTTCTTGTTCAACTTTCCTTTAGATTTACCAAAAGCATATAATAGGAGGTCAAACTTAAACGCTTTCAATTTGTATGCAATCAGGCAGGCCCTTGCAGTATATACATAGTTGAAGGTAAATCTAAAGGAAATGGAATAAGAAAATTGTATAGTGTATGGCCAGTCTAAGGATCCTCCAGACGTTGCTAGGGGTTCCTTGAGCATTAAGATTTTTGCTTCTGACACCAATGATCTTTTTAGCTACTTGTAATGCCTAGTGCACACTGAGAAAATCGAATGGGAAAAATACCACTTTTGGAGTGATCGTCCGATAATCAGATGATTAGTACACAGCTTTTGAGAGCCCACCATGATGGTTTGTGACAATATCCGAAGGGAAAAACCTGAAATCTTTATCTTAACAGAACTAATGATTTTCTTGTACTGTATTTTTCGCTCCATAAAACACACCTGACCATAAGACGCACCTAGGTTTTAGAGGTTGAAAACAAGAAAAAAAAATATTCTGAACCAAATGGTGTACTAAAATATTTTCCAGTGCCCATGAAATGCAGAGTGACCATTACCATAGAAAAAGCAGAGTATTGGCAGGATGGCTGTGACTGCACTTGTCACAGAGCAGCGCTGTGGGCACTACAGATGCAGCCCACAGCACTGCTGCCATTCGATCTCTCCCC
Organism: Lithobates pipiens; assembly: GCF_037356315.1. Lineage (NCBI taxonomy): Eukaryota > Metazoa > Chordata > Amphibia > Anura > Ranidae > Lithobates > Lithobates pipiens. Next base: position 91,989,302 of record NW_027507758.1, read on the forward strand.
TCCACTGTACAGATCTGTACACAGAGGGGAGAGAGGAACCGGCGTCATCATGATGCCGGTTTGTTTACAAGTGATCGCTCCGTCATTTGACGGAGCGATCACATTGCAAACGGTGGGTGCACCAAGATGGCTACCGCTCCGGAGCTAGGCCGAAGCCACGGCCTTTCCTAAGGCCGAGGCCGTGGAGCGCTCCGGAGTGCAGTGGGGGGCGGTGCCAAGCATATATTCACACCATAAGATGCAGGCACATTTTCCCCCATATTTCTGGGTGAAAAAAAGTGCGTCTTATGGTCCGAAAAATATGGTAATTACGACCAGGCCACATGCCAACATGGGGAGGGTGCTGAGGGGGTTAGGGCTCCTAGATCCTGCCCCCCCATGTGAATGAGTATGGTGTATATAGTACCCCTACCCATTCACCAAAAAAGTGGCAAAAAGTAATAAAAACACAGTTTTTGGCAATTCCGTTATTAAAAAAATAAAAAAAAACAATGTCGCCTGACGTAGATTCATCATCAAATGCCACCTCCTGGATCCGAAAAAAAAAAAAACTCTCTGCCGCCAACAAAGGCAAACTGTTGAATGCTTTCCATTAGACAGGTCTTATATAGGTAAGGGACAGAGTGACCTGGCGATGCCACCCAAAGGCAGCGGCCCCTTGTGATGTCACCAACCGGTGCATTCTGGGTCAGTGATGTTACAAGGGGTCGTGCCACCAAGTGACGTCGCCAGATACCCCATACTCATTCACATGGGGGGGGGCCCTTATTGAAGGGGACATCTAGATTCCGATAAGCCCCCCTGCACACAGACCCCTTACAACCACAGTCCAGGGTTGTGGGGATGAGGCCCTTCATCCCCATCAGTATGTTTTGCGCACTGGTGCGCAGTTATGTTGGAAAAGGAAGGGGCTATCCTCAATGTTCCTGCAAAGTTGGGAGCATGAAATTGTCCAAAAAAGTCTTAGTATGCTGACACCTTATGGAACTAAGGGGCAAAGCCCAACCCCTGGAAAACAACCCCACACCATAATCTTCCCTCCACCAAATGATTTGGACCAGTGCACAAAGCAGGGTCCATAAAGACATGTATGACTCCTGACCTAAACCCCAATAGAACACCTTTGGGGTGAATTGGAACCAAGACTGCAAGCCAGGCCTTCTCGTCCAACATCAGTACCTGACATCACAAATGCACTTCTGAAAGAATGGTCAAACATTCCCATAGACACACTCCTAAACCTTGTGGAAAGCCTTCCCAGAAGAGTTGAAGCTGTTCTAGCTTCAAAGGGTGGGCCAACGCAATATTGAACTACTATACGGACTAAGACTGGGATGTTGTTAAGGTGGGCGTCCCAATACTTTTGGCAATATAGTGTATGTATGTATGTAAAGAATCTCTGCTTTTGTAATTTCTAGTGAGAGATCCCACAACTCCTCCAGAGCTCTACCGCAAATAATACATTTACACGTGCGCCACCTCGGTGTGTCCAGCCTCTCACTTTCTATTGAAGACCTATGAAAGATTGGGGTGTCTATGTGCTTTTTTCCTCCAAAGGGTTAATTGCTTCCCAGTTCTCTTCCTCTCCAACTCCAGATCTCTCATATAGGTATCAAGGTATGTACCTCCTTAAGGGAGAAGGGACCTTCTCCTTCAAACGGACTGGTGACAAAGTGCTCAAAAGAAAAAAGGCAATAATTCTTCATTTAAAATGCTGATAAAAAAATAACCAATGTACACTTACTTTTGTTGATGCACTACAAAGAAACTCCCAGAAAAACGTTCTGTATTTGTGGGGTTCCGCGCTGTCAATCTTCCTTCTTGGATGTGATGTCGCCTAACTCCGCCCGCATGCTAGTTCTTTAGGAAGGCACCCCTTCTGTAATTGGCTGTGGCTCTAGGGAAAGTGGAGAGATGCCAACCCTATTCTGTGGAACAGGTGAATATGACCAGCTACAATATATACATTTTTGCATTTAGATTCACGTTATAGTAACATTAAAGGCATTTTTTTCCCTTTTAAAATAATAAACATGTTATTTCCTGCTCTGTACAGTGGAATTGCATAGAGCAGCCTTAATCCTCCTCTTGTGGGGTCCCCTGCCAGTGCTCTGGGCTCCTTCCCTTCAGCAAATGCCCCCCATAGGAAGCTGCTTCCTATGGGTGGGCACTTGTGTAGGCTCACTCCCAAGCCACCTTATCTGCATCCATTGACAGGACAGCTTGACCATGTCCTCCCCCTTGTCACAATTTGACAGCAGCAGAAGCCAATGGCTCCCGCTGCAGAGCTGGGAGAGTGATTGTTCTCATTCTCAGCGTGAGATCGGGTTCAGGTAAGTATGAGAGGACACACATGAAGCACAGACGTTTTTTTTTTTTACCTTAATGTATAGAAGGAACCCTAAGGCTTTACAACCACTGTAACCCAGCCCCCCTAAAAATGTTTTTATTAACCACCTTCAGACTGGACCATTTTGCTGGTAAATGACCAGAGGTCTTTTTACACTTTGGCACTGCGCTGCTTTAACTGGTAATTGCGCGGTCATGCAATGTTGTACCCAAACGAAATTTGCGTCCTTTTCTTCCCACAAATAGAGCTTTCTTTTGATGGTATTTGATTGCCTCTGCGATTTTAATTTTTTGCGATATAAACGTAAAAAGACCGCAAATTTTGAAAAAAAATGATATTTTCTACTTTTTGTTATTAGAAAAATCCAATAAACTCAATTTTAGTCATACATTTAGGCCAAAATGTATTCAGCCACATGTCTTTGGTAAAAAAAAAAGTCAATAACTGTATATTTATTGGTTTGCGCAAAAGTTGTCACATCTAAAAACTAAGGTACATTTTCTGGAATTTACGCAGCTTTTAGTTTATGACTGCCTATCTCATTTCTTGAGGTGGTAAAATGGCAGGGCAGTACAAAACCCCCCCCAAATGACCCCATTTTGGAAAGTAGACACCCTAAGGAAATTGATAAGTGGCATGTTGAGCCCATTGAATATTTTATTTTTTTGCCGCAAGCGATTGAATAATGACAAAAAAAAAATTTTTTTTTTTTTTTTACACAAAGTTGTCACTAAATGATATATTGCTCACACATGCCATGGTTATATGTGGAATTGTACCCCAAAATACATTCTGCTGCTTCTCCTGAGTACGGGGATACCACATGTGGTCGACTTTTTGGAAGCCTAGCCGCGTACGGGGCCCCGAAAGCCAAGCACCGCCTTCAGGATTTCTAAGGGCATACATATGTCATTTTACTCCTCACTACCTATCACAGTTTTGAAGGCCATAAAATGCCAAGATGGCACAAAACCCCCACAAATGACCCCATTTTAGAAAGTAGACACCCCAAGCTATTTGCTGAGAGGCATGTTGAGTCCATGGAATATTTTATATTTGGCACAAGTTGCGGGAAAAGTACAAACTTTTATTTTTTTTTCACAAAGCCTAGTCGCGTACGGGGCCCCGAAAACCAAGAACCGCCTTCAGGATTTCTAAGGGTGTAAATATTTGATTTCACACCTCACTACCTATCACAGTTTTGAAGGCCATAAAATGCCAAAATGGCACAAAACCCCCCCAAAATGACCCCATTTTGGAAAGTAGACACCCCAAGCTATTTGCCGAGAGGCATGGTGAGTATTTTGCAGCTCTCATTTGTTTTTGAAAATGAAGAAAAAAAAAAAATAATGTATATTTTTTTTTCTTTTTTTCAATTTTCAAAACTTTGTGACAAAAATGAAGGTCTGCAAAATACTAACCAAAACACTAAACACATAACTGCAGCGATCGCAGAGTCAGGCCTGATCCCTGCCATCGCTAACAGGTTTTTTGGTAGCATTTTATATTCAAATCCGGAAGGCGGTGCTTGGTTTTCGGGGCCCCGTACGCGGCTAGGCTCCCAAAAAGTCCCCCACATGTGGTATCCCCGTACTCGGGAGAAGCAGCAGAATGTATTTTGGGGTGTCATTTCACATATGCCCATAGCATGTGTGAGCAATATATCATTTAGTGACAACTTGGTGCAAAAAAAAAAAAAAGTTTGTAATATTCCCGCAACTTGTGGCAAAATATAAAATATTCCATGGACTCAACATGCCTCTCGGCAAATAGCTTGGGGTGTCTCCTTTCCAAAATGGGGTCACTTGGGGGGATTTTGTGCTATCTGGGCATTCCATGGCCTCCGAAACTGTGATAGGCAGTGAGGAATGAAATCAAAAATTTACACCCTTAGAAATCCTGAAGGTGGTGCTTGGATTTTGGGGTACCGTACGCGGTTAGGCTCCCAAAAGGTCTCACACTTGTGGTATCCCCGTACTCAGGAGAAGCAACAGAATGTATTTTGGGGTGTAATTTTACATATAACCATGGCATGTTTGAGCAATATATCATTTAATGACAACTTTGTGCAAAAAAAAAAAAAATAATAATGTATTTTTTCCACAACTTTTGTCAAAATATAAAATATTCCATGGACTCGACATGCCTCTCAGCAAATAGCTTGGGGTGTCTACTTTCTAAAATGGGGTCATTTGGGGAGGTTTTGAACTGTCCTGGCATTTTATGCACAACATTTAGAAGCTTATGTCACACATCACCCACTCTTCTAACCACTTGAAGAAAAAGCCCTTTCTGACACTTTTTGTTTACATGAAAAAATATTTTTTTTTTGCAAGAAAATTACTTTGAACCCCCAAACATGAAGTGTTTTTTAAAGCAAAAGCCCTACCGATTAAAATGGTGGGTGTTTAATTATTTTTTTCACACGGTATTTGCGCAGCGATTTTTCAAACGCATTTTTTGGGGAAAAAACACACTTTTTTTATTTTAATGCACTAAAAATCACTATATTGCCCAAATGTTTGATGAAATAAAAAATATGATCTTAGGCCGAGTACATGGATACCAAACATGACATGCTTTAAAATTGCGCAGAAACGTGCAGCGGCGACAAACTACGTACATTTTTAAAAGCCTTTAAATGCCTTTACAGGTGACCACTTTAGATTTACGGAGGAGGTCTACTGCTAAAATTAGTACCCTCGATCTGACCTTCGTGGTGATACCTCACATGCATGGTGCAATTGCTGTTTACATATGACACCAGACCAACGCTTGCGTTCCACGTTGCGCCTTAGCAGGGGGGGACAGGGGTGTTTTTTTTTATTTATTTATTTTTTTTTTATTTTTTTTGCTTTTTTATTTTATTTTTAAACTGTTCCTTTCATTTATATATTTTTTTTATGATTTTTATTGTTATCTCAGGGAATGTAAATATCCCCTATGATTGCAATAGGTAGTGACAGGTACTCTTTTTTAAAAAAAAATTAGGGTCTATCAGACCCTAGATCTCTCCTCTGTCCTCAAAGCATCTGACCACACCAAGATCGGTGTGATAAAATGCTTTCCCAATTTCCCAATGGCGCTGTTTACATCCCGCAAAATCTAAGTCATGAAATGCTCGTAGCTTCCGGTGTCTTAGGTCATAGAGATGATTGGAGCCATTCTGGTCTCTGATCAGCTCTATGGTCAGCTGGCGGAACCACCGGCTGCATTCTCAGGTTCCCTGTTGGGACAGGAGAGCCTGAGAAAACCATGGAAGATGGTGCGGGGGGGGGGGGGAACATTCCCTCCCACTGCTTGTAAAAGTAGTCTAGAGGCTAATTAGCCGCTAGGATTGCTTTTACATAAAAGCCGACCGCTGGCTGAAAAGAATGATACCAAGATGATACCTAAACCTGCAGGCATCATTCTGGTATAAGCACTCAAAGTCCCGCAACATACCAGTATGTTGCTGGAACTGGTTGGGCATATATTGTAATTTTTTTTTCATGCAGCCTGTGGGCTGAACGAAAAAAAAATATTGATCGGTGGGTATGCCCACCATTAGATACCTCCCTTCATCCACCCACTTCTAATGGTGGGCATACATGCACCATTTATATATGCTGAAGCATGGGGGCATCCTCCCGCAAAAGGTAGGAGCAGATCGCTCCTCCACCCCTTATGCCCCCATGCTTCGGCATATATGCTCTTTTTTAACTGTGGTGGTGAAATCACCCCCGACAGTGCTGGAGTCGCGGCTTTATGTATCATGGGAGCAAACGCTGTTGCTGTCAAGATAAATAAATCCGCGCTGCAACTGAATGGCGTACCTGCTAAGCAAATGATGGTTAACAATAAAACAAAGTAACATTACAGTATAACAGTAAGACGTACCATACCTGCAAAGCAAATACAAAAAAAATAGCAAAAAATAACACATTTAACACAATCTGTGCCTAAAATATATATATGCCGAAGCATGGGGGCATCCTCCCGCAAAAGGTAGGAGCAGATCGCTCCTCCACCCCGTATGCCCCCATGCTTCGGCATATATGCTCTTTTTTAACTGTGGTGGTGAAATCACCTCCGACAGCGCTGGAGTCGTGGCTTTACGTATCGTGGGAGCAAACGCTGTTGCTGTCAAGATAAATAAATCCACGCTACAGCTGAATGGCGTACCTGAAAACAAAAAATGGTTAACAATAAAACATTGCAGAATAGAATACAGTACAAAGGAGCAGAACAATAGAGAGAGAATAGAGAGAGAGAGAACAATAAAACGACAACTATTTTTGGTTTTTTTATTTTATATTTTTTTTGGTTTTTTTACTTTTATTTATTTATTTATTTATTTTTTTTTAACACTTTTTTATGTAACTTTAACACTTCTGTTGTAACGGTTCCAGCGGTTTGGGTCTCTCAAAATGTGATGGCATCTTGGGAGACCCTGTGAACGTGTGCCTAGCCTGTGCAATGCTGTACCCTACGCTAATACTCAACTAGTTCATGGTAGCGTTCAAAACACTCACCCTGACAAAGACCAGGATTGCCAGGACAGCGTGGACAATAAGAACGGGTGTCACGCCTAAATCCGCGCTTTCTGCAGACACGACATTTTCTTTGGGGGGCTCGTTGGGTAGGGGTACTCGGGAGGACATAAGAATAATGCCTCTCATGCAGCCGGCTTACTGCATCTGGTAGGGGAAGGTGAGGTGGAGCACCGCCTGGATACAGAAGGGCTCTGACGATATCCTCCTGGAATTTGAGGAAGGATCCAGTCCGTCCTGAAGCTTTGTGTAGTACATAAGCATTCAGTATAGCCAATTGGAATAAATAAACAGACACTTTTTTGTACCAGCGTCTGGACTTACGGGCAACTAGATACGGCGCCAACAACTGGTCATTGAGGTCCACCCCTCCCATATTAAGGTTATATTTGTGGACACAGAGGGGTTTCTCCACAATACCAGTCGCCGTAGGAATTTGGACCGTCGTGTCTGCATGAAGGGAGGTAAGAACGAAAACATTCTTATTATCCCTCCACTTCATAGCGAGCAAATTATTACTGCGCAAGCAGGCTCTCTCCCCCAGCCTAAGACGGGACTCTACAAGCCGCTGGGGAAAGCCCCGGCGATTAGGTCGCACGGTGCCACATGCTCCAATCTGCTGATCAAACAAGTGACTAAACAGTGGCACGCTTGTGTAATAATTGTCCACGTACAAGTGGTACCCCTTTCCGAATAAGGGTGACACCATGTCCCACACTATCTTGCCAGCGCTTCCTATGTAGTCAGGGCAGTTCTCCGGCTCTATGTGACTATCTTTACCCTCATAAACCATGAAACTACGTGTATAGCCTGTGGCCCTGTCACAGAGCTTATACATCTTGACCCCGTATCTGGAACGCTTGTTGGGGACGTATTGTTTGAATGACAAGCGACCAGAAAACTTAATCAGGGACTCATCAACGCAGACAACTTGATCGGGAGTAAACAAGTCTGCAAAACGTTGGTTGAAGTGGTTTATGAGGGGCCGAATTTTGTAGAGCCGATCGTATTCAGGGTCTCCACGAGGACGACAGAGTTCATTGTCGCTGAAGTGCATCAACCGCAAAATCATCTCGTATCGTGCCCTGGACATGGAAGCAGAGAACACGCGCATATGGTGAATTGGGTCAGTGGACCAATATGACCGCAACTCACTCTTTTTGGTTATGCCCATGTTGAGGGAGAGGCCCAGAAAGATTTTAAATTCGGAAACCGTAACTGGTTTCCATTGTCTGGCAAGGGCGGACTGGGGAATAGTGGCGATGTGTTGAGCAGCGTACAAATTGGTTTGGTCCACAATAGATCTATAGAGAGCTTCGGTGAAAAACAGTGAGTAAAAGTCAAGTGTCGTAAAATCAACTGTTTCCACGTTAATGCCAGGTTGGCCAGTGAATGGGGGAAGTACGGGTTCTGCAGAAGTGGTGGGCACCCAAATAGGATTGGCGAATTCTGCAGGAAGGGCACTATGGGTACGACGGGCCTGTCTTTGTCTTCTTCTTGGTGGCAGCGGGACACTACTTGTGCTTGCCACCTCGCCAGCTTGAACTGCACTTATGGGACTCGCCACGTCACCACGTGTTACTGCAGTGCTGGATGTAGGTCCAGGGTGTACTAGGCCGCTGGTGCTTGCCAGTTCACCAGAAGGATGAGCGGCTCTAGTACGTCTCTGCTCCATACGAGTGACCTGCGGTTCCTCCACCCGAACAACAGAATACATTCGGGATCGGGTACACCTGTCCTTAACAGAGGCCTCATCTCCGTCGTCAGAGATATCTGTCATGGAGCCGCTGTCCTCTACAGGATCGTATTCTGAGCCTGAATCTGACAATGAGTGACGTCCTCTTCACTATCTGTCATGCTCAGAAACGTGTAGGCCTCTTCACTAGTGTACCTTCGCTTTGCCATTTTGGGCTCTAAATTTAGGGGTACACTAGTGAAACTCACAGGTAAAAAAGCACCTAGCCTGTCAGCGACTGTTTCAAAACGCTACAAAAAAAACTGTTAGCGATCGCAGGGATCAAGCCTGACTCTGCGAACGCTGCAGTTATGTGTGTTGTGTTTTGTAAGTGACAGTGATCGATCGATACTGCACTTGGGTGGGCTGGGCTGGGCTTGGCGGAGGGGCTAAACGCAGGTGCTAGCAGGTATCTGGGCTGATCCCGCTAACAATGCGTTTTGGGAAACCTAAAATGCTGGCAACGCTAATATAGATCTGATCAGATACTATATTACTAAGGGAGGTGTATGCTTTGCGCGTGGGTGTTAGCGGTACTGGCACTAACCTGACGCTGGGGCGACGCAGGCCTTATCTGACCCTCAAACTTATATCACCCGCCGGGTGATCAGGGGGTTAAACCTTTATTAGGTAATAAATGGCGGGTGCCCTGAAACAAAAAAAAAATAACTAACCAACCGGCGTCACCTGTAACAGTTATATGGTGATCACTGGTGAAAGGGTTAACTGGGGGGCAATCAGGGGGCTATGCGGTAGTATATGGGGGTCCCTGACGCTATAAAAAGCTGCAGCGAACCTAAATACTTACCTGCCTAACTAGCGTCACCTGTGACACTAATACAGCGATCAGAAAAACGATCGCTTATTAGTGACACTGGCGACGGGGGGTGATCACGGGGTTAAACCTTTATTGGGGGGGTTAGGGGGGCACCCTAGAGCTAAAGGGGGCTAGCCCTAACTGCCCTAACAGTTATTACAGTCACAAATGACACCAATGCAAAAAAAAAAAAAAAGAAAAATAAAAAAAAATGCAATTGGTGTCACTGTGACTGGGGGGGGCAGGGGTGATTGGGGGGTGATCGGGGGGGTGAAAAGTGTGCCTAGCGTGTTCTACTGTAAGTGTAGTGTTGGGTGCAACTCACGATCCTCTCTCCTCGGTGCCGGAACGAAAAAGACCGACACGAGGAGAGATTACTTCACTTCCTCTGCCTGTGTTTACATTACAGGAGAGGAAGTGATGTCACCGAGCATTTTCATTCGTCGGGAGCGATCGCGAGGGGGTGGCCATGAATGAATGGCCGTCCCCTCGTCCGGGATTGCTCCCGAACGAATACCGACCGCCGCAGGCACCGGGCGGGGGCCCGATCGGGCCCCCGACCCGCGGGCAGGCAAGGACGTACATGTAAGCCCTTATGCCTGCCCGTGCCATTCTGTCGACGTACATCGTCGTGCGGCGGTCGGCAAGTGGTTAAAGAAGGTGAATGGCACTGCCTTCATGACTTTGTTTCTGTATCTGTCTGCTTTTGAACTTATTTTCTTTCTTCCAGCCTTTATTAAGACAGGCTGAGGGATTTCCACCAAAAACCTGGAAAAAAAAGCGCCAACTCTTCCTCGCTCCATCCCCCCCAAAAAAATTGGAACTAACTATTTAATGTAACTTCATCCTTTCTTGCTACTCACGCAACCTAAGGCCTCATGCACATGAGACGCTGTTAAACGCGTGTTCAGATGCAGTTGGACACTTTTTTCAACTGCCCCTGAACTCATTCAATGTTATCCTATGTGTCCATGCACACAGTCTCGTTTTATGCAGTTGCGTTTAACCTCATTTTTCCAGAAGCAAAAAAATGGGTTCAGACGCAAAAATTTCCACGTTTCAGACGCAAAACGCGGCACCTGGGTTTAGCTGCGTTTGCGTTTATAAGCGTTTTTAAAGGAACCCAATTTTTTTGGACCTGAAAAGTCAAAGTCAAGAACTTTACTGCATCTGAGAATGACATTTTGCGACCCGACTTTGGGGGCCACTTATTGCCAGGAACCCCAAATTCAGTATGCAGACACTGTGGAACTAGCACTACAACATATCCAAATTTGAGGTTCCTATCACCAAGTGACCCGGAAATAGGGGGCCCCAAAGTCGGATCACAAAATGTCATGCACTTTTCTGCATCAGAGATACATGGCCTCAAAGTCAACTGTGACCATCTGCGGCAATGTAATTTGGTCATTAGGGTTGGGTGTTATGGTAAGTGGTTATCCGTTAGGGTTAGGGTTATTGTTTTAGGATTAAGGGTTGGGTTAGGGTTAGTGTAAGGGATAGGGTTAGCTGTTAGGGTTAGTGGTTAGTGTTAGGATTATTGTTGAGGGGTAGGGTTAGTGGTTAGGGTTAGGATTCTGGATATTTTAATAAGGCATTAAAAAATATTATACTACCGTATACAGCAGCAAATAATTAAAATATATTAATCAATACATATTTCACATTAAAAATATATTAAAAAATTGGCCAAATTTAAAACCATTATAAAAAATCTAATTAACATATATTTGCTTTTAAATAAAACAATTTGAAACTAGAAAAAATGAATAAAAAAATATATTTAAGATAAAACAATATTAAAATAGTTTTTTTTTTTTTTTAATATTAGAAATAATGAAAACATTAAAAAAATTGCCACAAGAAAATTTTAGATATTTTAAAAAATTGGATAATTTTCTATAAATAGGCATTATTTTTTTTTTTTTAAATAAAGGACAGAGAAAAAAAATTCATCTGTACATCTATAGATATATTTTATAAATATACACATACCTGATCGTTACCAACAGACGTTCCTCTGGTGACACACTTTTTCTCATATTGGTGTCCATGAATGTCAGACCAGGTCGTACTTTTGCAGATCAAATGTTACAATGGACATCCGGCTAAAATTAAAAAACTTGTCGGGGTAGGTACGCAGCTGCACATACATGTTTGTGAAATATCCAACGGACATTCGCTGTCCCATCAACGGATGGGTCCAATTGACGAGCTCTGAGGCCGCGTACACACGCGGGGACTGTTCGCCCAACTTTGTCCGTCAAACAGTTTCGGCAAACAGTCCGCTCAAAATTAGCATGGACGGACATGGCCACACACGACGAACGAACAGTTTGCTGAAACCGTGCGCGATGACGTGAACGGCACGTACGACGGGACGAAAAATACGACGTCCTATACACTGCATTATAACTTTCGGCGTGTAAATCCTTTCTGAGCATGCGCGGAACTTAGTTTGACGAACAAGCCTACACACGGGCGGACTGTTCGCTCAAACAAGGTTTCAGCGGACAGTTTTACGGAATTTCCGAAAAACCTTGTTCGTCAAACTGTCCGCTGAAACTGTCCGCTGAAAGCCCACACACGAGCGGACTGTCCGCCCAAACACTGTTCAGCGGACAAAGTTGGGCGAACAGTCCGCGCGTGTGTACGCGGCCTCACTCTGGACCTCTCACGAAATTTGTGACGACGTTGCTGTCTCATCAAGAGCAACATCAGGAGCATTTCCTGACATATATTCAATATGGGATCCATTTCAAAATATATACCACAGAAAGAGAGGCAAATGCAAGTGTACAACTGCTCTCTATGCTGCTGCTGCTGCTGCTGCTCACTCTGATCAAAATAGCAGAAATACTTAAAAAACCATGCTTTGAGAGCTTGGGGAGGGTCTACATGATGTTATCTTTATAAACGCAAATGCGGCATGCAAACGCAGCAAAACACGCGTTTCAGCTTTTTTTGAGCAGAGTTTTCACCTGCGTCTTGTGTGCATGAGGCCTAAAAAAATCAACCTCCTCTGCCCCATCTGTGTATTTATCTGAACACCGAGGCCACTCCAGCAAAGTTAATCCCCCATAGACTTTTAGATGGCTCCATAGAAATCTATGTGGAAAAAGTTGTGCAGACATGGCCAGCACAAGGAATTCAACTGTGTCCATCACATGCACATAAGTATGCATCTAGTGCAAGTGGAGAGTTGGGCAGAAAACCTAGGTGTACTTTATATGCTATGGGTGGAATTCAATAAAGCCTTAAGGACACTTTCTGGCACTACAGCCCATTAAGATGTAAAAACTCTGGTGCCTGTTTTAGTAGCTTTGGCAACACACAGTGTAGTAGGGTGTGTCCTATGGTCAGTTCCCAGAGAGGAAGGACCCTTCCCTGATCCTCCAGGATGGAACACCTGTGGCATGGAAAAGGCACATTCCGGACCACTTGGCCAACAAAAACCTGATGGACCCCCCGTCCTTGTGATTAGCCAAAGCTGCCCACTGAGTATTGGGTTATTTCCTCCCCTGCCTTGAGTGTCTGTTTGGGAGAGCCCCTAATCCAAGGGCCACACACCCTCCCCTAGACTTCAGGATAGGCCCCAAGACCCTCCCCTACAATCCTAAATGAAAGACAAAAAAAAAGAAGCACGGTAACAAAAAATAAGTGCCAGACTTCAATACAATGGCTAGTGTTGTAGTTGACCTGCACTTGGCAAATTAATCATATCAAATAAAGGTGAGAAAGTAAAGACTCTGCAGCACTCGCTGATATGCACAGATAAATGTCGAAAGACAACTGACAAAAGATAGTGTTGCACTGTCAGGATAACTTCTAATTCAATATAATGTATAACAAACAAAATAAAAAAAGAATTTAGTCCTATAAACTAAATATCACAGTCTACTAAAAGTGTGCAAAATCTATTGCTGCTTGCCAAATCCCCACAACTCAAGTGGTCTAAATTGGCATTTTAAAAATGACAGGATGGATGGCTCCAGCTCTTTCCCTCTCATACCTCAACAAGCCTCACTAGGGACGCCTCAAGCATTCTAGAAGGACCCACTGCTATTTCTGCATCACCAACTTGGAACTAGAATGCAGTTTAGAAGTCTTGGGAGTGGTGACCCAAGGGCGCTCTTAAGCCTCATACACACGGTCGGACTTTGTAGAAACTTTTCCGTGGACTTTTGTACAAAGGGCGTGGTCCACAAGTTTGTATTGCATACACACGGTCGGACTTTTTGACAACAAACACGAACGTAATGACGTCACAACGTACTGACGCCGCTTCAAAAGAGGACGTTCAATAACTCCAGCGCCACCTTTGGTGAACTTCTGTATTGTAGTCTGATCTTTTGCATTGGTTCTGAGCATGCGTGTTTGTACCTTGTACACAAGTCCGATGCTTTTGCGTACACACGGTCAGACTTTGCTCCATCGGACTTTTGTTACCAGAAAGTTTGTCCGTTCGCACAGCCAAAAAAGTCCGATGAAAACAGAAAAAGTTTGTCCGATGGAGCGTACACACAGTCGGATGTTGCTCCAAAACAGCTAATTTGCATGTTTGTTGTCAAAAAGTCCGACCGTGTGTACGGGCCTTTAGTATCACTATGGGTTTGAGACCCCACTGTGACAACTAGCACTAGAGCATGATACCACAGGGTTAACCGTGGCAAAAATAGACTAGAACGAGACAAGGGTGCGCTTCCTTATGCACCGAAAGGCCACTTAACTAAAAAAGAAACCTTTATTGTAAATAATAAAAATTATGTAAATGACCATAACAGGTATACCTATAGGATAAGGTCAATGCCATGTTATACAGCCAGGTCCATAACTATTGGGACATCGACACAATTCTAATCTTTTTTGGCTCTATATACCACCACAATGGATTTGAAATTAAGTGAATAAAATATGATTTAACTGCAGACTTTCAGCTTTAATTTCAGAGTATTTACATCCAAATCAGGTGACCGGTGTAGGAATTGCAACAGTTTTTATATGTGCCTCACACTTTTTAAGGGACCAAAAGTAATGGGACAGATTAACAATCATCCATAAAACTTTCACTTTTTAATACTTGGTTGCAAATGATTTGCAGTGAACTACAGCCTGAAGTCTGGAACACATAGACATCACCAGACGCTGGGTTTCATCCCTGGTGATGTTCTGCCAGGCCTCTACTGCAACTGTCTTCAGTTCCTGCTTGTTCTTGGAGCATTTTCCCTTCAGTTTTGTCTTCAGCAAGCGAAATACATGCTCAATCGGATTCAGGTCAGGTGATTGATATGGCCATTGCATAACATTCCACTTCTTTGCTTTAAACTCTTTGGTTGCTTTCGCAGTATGCTTTGGGTCATTGTCCATCTGCACTGTGAAGCACCGTCCAGTGAGTTCTGAAGCATTTTGCTGAATATGATCAGATAATATTGCCCGAAACACTTCAGAATTCATCCTGCTGCATTTGTCAGCAGTCACATCATCAATAAATACAAGAGAACCAGTTCCATTGGCAGCCATACATGCCCGCGCCATGGCACTACCACCACCATGCTTCACTGATGAGTTGGTATGCTTTGGATCATGAGCAGTTCCTTTCCTTCTCCATACTCTTCTCTTCCCATCACTCTGGTACAAGTTGATCTTGGTCTCATCTGTTCATAGGATGTTGCTCCAGAACTGTGAAGGCTTTTTTAGATGTTGTTTGGCAAACTCTAATCTGGCCTTCCTGTTTTTGAGGCTCACCAATGGTTTACATCTTGTGATGAACCCTCTGTATTCACTCTGGTGAAGTCTTCTCTTGATTGTTGACTTTGACACACACACACCTACCTCCTGGAGAGTGTTCTTGATCTGGCCAACTGTTGTGAAGGGTGTTTTCTTCACCAGGGAAAGAATTCTTTGTTCATCCACCACAGTCGTTTTCCGTGGTCTTCCGGGTCTTTTGGTGTTGCTGAGCTCACCGTTGCGTTCTTTCTTTTCAAGGTTGTTCCAAACAGTTGATTTGACCACCCCTAATGGTTTTTATTGTCTATCTGATGGGTTTGTTTTTGTTTCTTCAGCCCAATGATGGCTTGATTCACTGATAGTGATCGTTGGATCTCATATTGAGAGTTGACGGCAACAGATTGCAACTGCAAATAGCACGCTTGAAATTTTAACACTGGACCTTTTTATCTGCTCCTTGTAAATGGGATAATGAGGAAATAACACACACACCTGGCCATGGAACAGCTGAGCAGCCAATTGTCCCATTACTTTTTGTCCCTTTTTAAAAAGTGGGAGGCACGTATACAAACTGTTGTAATTCCTACACCGTTCACCTGATTTGGATGCCAATACCCTCAAATTAAAGCTGACAGTCTGCAGTTAAAGCACATCTTGTTTAAATTCAAATCTATTGTGGTGGTGTATAGAGCCAAAAAGATTAGAATTGTGTCGATGTCCCAATAATTTATGGACCTGAATCTATATCAATTAGTGTTCTATCTCTATGTGGTAATGTTAACACCTACCAAGTTTAAATGGTGACAGCTTCTCTTGATATAAACAATATGAGGTTTATGATCTCCTCCTCCTATATTCAATATAAAGGCTCCATGATGTATAGAGGATATGTAAATTCAAGGTCTACTCACCAACATCACCTGGCATCAAGAGATGGGGTTATATCTGTCTCTCCTCCCATCTATTGGCCACGTATAAAAATATGACCAGAAAAAGAGAAAGTAAGCTAGTAAATACTGTCTTACTGAAGTTATGGGCTATCCATCTCCTGCCCTTGAAATTCTCAATTTCTGAAATATGTAATACGTGTACACTCATCCATGTGGGCACAAATAACCACTGATGAATGAGCCCCATTAATCGCCATATCCACAAAAAAACTCACCTTTTTATCAGGACTGCATTGACACAAGGCATATTTCACCCCACAAAAAAAAAAGAAAAATAGAGGAGGGGGGAAAGAATGTGTCGAATACACTTCCCTTTGTATTGCATGCTCCTGAGCTGCGCACTCTCTGCATTACGCACTCCAAGCCCCATGAAATGTGTTACAGTTAGACCTATTTAATATAGACACTAGAGTATACATTTTAACTGGGCTGTATATCGTATACTCCTGACCACTGTATTCTAAGTACAATAAATACTTCTGAAGAAAGAACTTAAAGTGTTGAATAAACCTAAAAACTTTTTTTGCCTTGTTTGCATTAAGGTAAAAAACTTTTTTTCCGTTTCCCATTTTGAAGAGTAAGAGGGGAGAAGAGATCAGCGCTGTGCACGGCTTTATCTATTTCCCCCTTCCTCTTCAAATGGTATTCGAGAAGCAGCAGGAGTGATTGGCTCTTGCTGCTGTCAATCAAATGCAGTGAAGAGGAAGTGTGGGGCGGGCCTAAGTCCCACTGTTTAAGGCCCCCTTCACACTGACGATCCGTTCAGGCCCACCTGTCAGTTTTTCAGGCGGACCTGAACGGGTGCTCCATAGAGCGTCGGATGTCAGCGGTGACATGTCCGCTGACATCCGACCCGCTCCGATCCGAAAAAGTGTGACGGAGGAAAAAGCTATTTTTCCATCCATCTGTGGCTCGGATCGGGTGACGACGGACACTGCGGTCTGTCGTCATCCGATCTCCCATAGGGGAAAGCGGCGCTGTGACAGGTCTGTCCCTGCGCAGTGTGCAGAGACGGACCTG
Source organism: Lithobates pipiens (assembly GCF_037356315.1). Lineage (NCBI taxonomy): Eukaryota > Metazoa > Chordata > Amphibia > Anura > Ranidae > Lithobates > Lithobates pipiens. Next base: position 92,006,433 of record NW_027507758.1, read on the forward strand.
TCATCTCCCTTCTCAGCGGGCATCGATGGAGTGATCCCCGCTGAGCTAACTGATATCCACGGGGCGGATCAGAACTGATCCCCCCCCCCCCCCCATGTGAAAGGACCCTAAGTCTATGGAGTGCGGTAAGTCTATAGACACACAGATGGGAAGTGCGCAGACTACGCTCCCCATATCCAGTGGCTGGCTATGGTAGTCATAAAAAGAAGAGGTGGAGCCAAGATCGCCTCTGGGGACCCCAGAAGAAGAGGACCACTGCACAGAGCAGGTAAGTATGACTTATTTATTATTTTATTAAACATTTTTAAAAAAAAATCTGACTTAAGTAGCACTTTAAAAGATTAGGCTGTGTAGAAGAGGTTTGTACATGTCTGTTAAAGTCTTGCTTGTGGTACAGTAATTTAAAGCATTTTGTGGGTACATAGACTGTGGCAAGTGTGCCCCAGGTGCCAGATATGCTAGGTACGCCTCTGCTAAACAGTCCTCTGTTTGTCCTAGAGACTAAATGGAAATCTGCAAATGCTTTTCCAGCAATGTCCTTGAATAACCCTGTGTGAATATTTGTTAATTTGTTGTTACTAAATTGATAGCACAAACCCCACAAATGATTACAAATGTTTCAAAACCTATATTCTGACAAGCCAGTGTGTCATGTAACTTAAATAGTTCCGCCTGGGTGAAAAAATTAAAGTCAGCAGCTAAAAATACTGCAGCTGCTGACTCTTAATATAAGGACACTTGCCTGTCCAGGGAGCCTCCGATGTCGGCACCCAAAGCCGACCCGTCCCTCAACTCCAGGTGCAGGCACCGGCATCCTTACTAAAGGAAACCGGAAGTGAAGCTTTGCCAGCTGGTTTCCTACTGCGCATTTGCGAGTTGCGCTGCGCTTTCTGAATGGTTCCTGCTGTCTTCTGGGACCTGTGTGTCTCCCAGAAGTGAGCGGTGGGGAAGGAGGAGCTCTGGACTTTGCATAGATTGCCGCACAAGATTGCAGCAATCTTTTCCCCAGAAGTGGGAGCAGATACCTGGTTTTGACAGTTATCTGCTCCCCCCCCTCCCCCATTCCTTCTTGAAAGGTGCCAAATGTGGCACTGGGTGGGGGAGAGCAGTAAAGACACAGATGCAAGCCCTATCAGGGGGGAGGAGAACTGATCTATGTTCCATGTACAGATGCACACCAATCGGTCTCCTCCCCTCATCAGTCCCCTTCCCCCCACAGTTAGAATCACTCCCTAGGACACACATTTAACCCCTGCAGTGCCCCCTAGTGTTAACCCCTTCTCTGCCAGTCGCATTTATACAGTAATCGCTGCATTTTGTTTTTATAGCACCGATCCCTTTATAACTGTGAATGGTCCCAAAATAGTGTCAAGAGTGTCCAATCTGTCCTCCACAATGTCAGTTACAATAAAAATCGCAGATTGCCGATATTAGTAGTAAAAAAATAAATAATAAAAATTACATCTATCCCCTATCTTGTAGATGCTATATCTTTTGCTCAAACTAATCAATATACCGCTTATTGGGATTTTTTTTTTTTTTTTTACCAAAAATATGTAGCAGAATACATATCGGCCTAAACGGAGGAAACATCATCCTTCCTTTTTTTTTTTTTACAAATTGGATATTTATTATTATAGAAAATTTTATTTATTTTTTTCTAAATTGTTGCTCCCCCTTCTTCCTTTTTTTTTTTCTTTGAAATTTAATTTAGGTACAACGTCGCATTGTCATTAAAGTGTGACAGTGCTGAAAATTTACCTGGGCAGGAAGGGGGTGAAAATGCCCTGTATTGAAGTGGTTAAACCACAGTCGCATTATTGTATAGTATATTTATATACAAGATTTATATTATCTTTAAATGCTGTGTGATGTTTTTTTTTTTATTTATGTATGTTTGTCTTTTTAATGTACTTAAAATAGTTCTGCATTTAATATGTATTAAGTTGAAGAAAATAGGGGGATACATCTGTGGGAGTGGCAAATCCTCCCCCTCTAACCACTGCTAGTAGCTAGGTCCAAACATATCCTGCATCTCTTGCCACACTTCCATTCCGTATAGGCTGTGTCTTTCTTCTTCAGCCACAAGATGGTGCTGTATATAAAACGGGTGTATGATTAGCACTACCATTAGTAAAAAGACCTTGTAACGATGTTGGACTTTTTGTTGGTACCCCCCCCCCCCCCCCCCCACCCCTTTTCTGTCCTCATGGACAGCAGTTATATAATAACTCAAATTTTTTATACATACATACATACATACATACATACATACATACATACATACATACATACATACATACATACATACATACATTTTTATTTATTTTTTTACCAGAGGAACTCATTTGGATATTCAGGACTTGCAATATGGACCTCTCAGTCACTGAACTATTCTAGATCAATATTTTTTTGCACATATTAACAGCACAGCCATGCAAATGTATATTGCACTTTTGGTAGAATTAGGTGTTGCATACAACTTTGCAAGTAGAGTCATTGTTCAGCTCAGTCCTGAAAAATAAATGATTCTGCTTATGTAGATTTTCATTACTTCTGTAATACTCCTACATAAGTAAAGTAAAGTTTGCTGCTTTTGGATAGCTTGTTAGATTACATAACAATAAAGTAATTCTGTTGCTTTTGTGTTGCAGAGCGACTGTTTAAAATGTCACAAGATGAGAGGCGCCAAGAGCTGCTCAGAGATTACATTCCACTGAATGATATTCCAACATGGCTGAACCAATATGGAGATACACCAGCAGAAGGTAAGTTTCAGTCTGCTTCATTGCAAAACCTGAAGACTTGGTCCAGTGTTACCCTTCTCCCGCACAGCCAAGACAATGCTTGGGAGAGGATTGGGTCTTTTACAAATACCCCTATTAGCTGATATTGAGCACTTCTAAAGTACTCTTAACACATGGAGAATTTACAAAATTGTTGTAAACTTTATGAAGAGACCAGTCAACTTTTAGGTGTTGTGTATCCACCAGCTGCGGAGAGCAGTATTAAAGGCCATGGTCTGCATAAAACATTTAAAGTGGTGTTTCCACCCAAAAAAAAATTGCTTAAAATTCATAAAAAAATAATAATTGGGGGGAAAATTTTTATTTTTTTACTAGCCTGCCTCCCTTCACTTCCCCCTCGGCGCTGCACAGTCACCTGGGACTTGTCACGTGTCCCAGATGACTGTGTGGCGTATCGCGGCGCCGCTCGCGCATGCAAAGGGGGGGAGCTTCGTTTCCCCCGCATTACTGGACCCTGGGACAGGTAAGTGTCCGACTATTAAAAGTGAGCAGCTGCAGTATTTGTAGCTGCTGACTTTTTTTTTTTTTTTTAGGGGGCACCCCACTTTAAGTGTCATTTTATAATTTGAGGTTGTCGTTAGGGGCAGGGTAGGGGTTGGGTTGGGCATTTGGTAACGAGTAACCCTTGAGGCGGGGCTAGTAGCGCTGGACTTGAAAATTTGAGCCCTGAAATAGCTGTCCAAAATACCAAGCCATTGCGATACAGGGCCGGGTTTTTCACTAAAGGGGCGCCCGGCCCATCTGTATACATTTTATTTTTTATTTTTATTTGCTTAACTGTCTCCTAGGTGGTCTTTCTCTTGATTACCCCCCCCCCCCCCAAACCGCCTCTCTCTCTCTCTCTCGCTCGCTCTCCCGCGATCAGAATGAAGGATGGGAGGAGGAGCTGGCCACATTAACTTTTTACGTTAACCCGCAGGTAATTGGTTGCCTAGGACACAGGGTGGTCCTAAGCAACCAATCGCTACCTTGTTAATATGAACAGTAACTCTGCCAGCCCCCACTCCCGCCAGCTGTCCAGAACTGTGCTGCCTACCGCTCTCTCCTCTGTGTACAAAGGTAGGAAGCACTGCTATAGTGGAAGGGGGAATGGGCAGAGGACACTACTGTGTGTGTGTGTGGGGGGGGGGGGGGGGACTGCCCTTGACATCACCCCATATCACCTGATCCCTGCATTCTGAGCATAACGCACTGCTGATCCCTGCATTCTGAACAGGGGGCGCTTCATAATTCTCTGCCTGTAGGCTCCTGAGACATGCATCCGACTCTCATTGGGTACCTTTTTTTTTTTTTTTTTTTTTTTTTTTTTTGTTTGTTACATGGATACATGCTAACTTAACTGCTTTGCTTAAAGCCCAACTTAAAAGTACCCCCGCCCCCCCACCAACCCCTTGTGTCTCTGACTTTTGAGCTAAATGAATTACCATAACCTTCCTAAGTCCCGGTTCACACAGATGCGGTGTGGGATTCGCAGTCATTTCTGTGTGCATCCTGCACCGCATCACAATTGCACTTCATTCATGTGAACCACTGCAGTTGTCAATGTTAACGACAACCAAAAAACGTCTCTCAAAACGCACTGCGATTGGCTGAATTGAATCGGAAGTGAACACCCATGAGATCCAATTCCAACGCGGCAAAAAAAGTGCATGCACCTTTTTTGTATGAGTACGCTGGGATTTGAGCCATACAAAATGAATGGGCTCAAATAGCACTGCAAAGACTCCCATGTGATTTAAACAGGAATGTGGTGCAATACCAGTACGAATCACATGCGGTTTCCTGCACCACATCAGTGAGTGAATCTAGGCTAAAACTGAACTCCAGGATCAAAGTAACACCCTTCTCTCTCTCCCCCCCCCCCCCCCCTCCTCTAATTTTTGAGGCTTTAGGAAGGTAATTTTTTTTTTTTTTTCCACTTTAAGCCACGGTCACAAGACCATCCAGCGTCAGTTCCATCTTCTCTTACTGGATGGGTCCTTCCAGGCGTTTGTGAGTGACTTGGATAATTGCTAGTAGCTGGGGGGGTTCTCTTGGGATCCAGAAGAGGAACACTACAGACTAAGGGGAGTCAAAGGGACTGACTGGCAAGGAGCCTAGCTGGAGGGACTCGGGTGAGTATAACACACCTGGCAGGGGAAGTTGGAGGAGTGAATCAAAAAAAAAAAAATAGATTTTGCCTGTAATTGGGCTTTAAAGATACTGTTTCCAGAGCTGAAGATGGCAGGCACTTTCATCCTCCTGAATTGTATGTTATGACAGGCAGATTCAGTTCTAGAAGAAAACTAAATTATCTCCAAAATATTACACCTAACCTTAAGCGTGCAGTACATCTATGCTTCTTGTGTTCCTTTTTTTTAAGGACGGGGCATTTACTGCCTTAGTGATCAAAATAATTTTTTTTGTTGGACTGTATTTGTTTCATTTTTTTTCTATGTTTGTTACCCCAACATTTCATATTCCTGATATGTGCCTGCTGTATCATGTGTTTGTATGAAAAAGTATCCTGAAATCCCTGGTGTTCCTGCCAGTCCTGCTTTCCTATTAAAAACTGACCACAGCAAGCAGGAGAACATACCGTGGTCAGATTCTGTGCTGGGAACTTAGTGTACTCAGCAGGGCCGTCTTTAATATCTATTGGACCCTGGGAAAAACATATTCTTGGGCCTGTCGGTTTTTTCCTGAACAATCAGTGCTGCTGGCTGCAGCTGAGAACAGAGGGAATGTGATCGCTTATAAAAATGTTTTTTTTTCCTCCCCTCCTTTTTCTAACTATACATGCATAGTTTGCCTTTGGTTTCAATTTTAAACCCAAAAATCCATACCAGACCCTTATCAAGCAGGCCAGCCCCCCCCCCCCCCCTTCCTGAACCATACCAGGCCATATACCCTCAACATGGGCCCACCCCAAAGCTTCTTGTCCACATGTTTATGTGGTGGACTCCCAACAGAGGCTGCCCCTTGTGGTCTAAACGTGCTGCAAAATTTCTGGAAAGTACTGGTCGTATATTGCATGTGACATATATCTGGGCTGTGTAGGGTGGTAAGATGGAAGCATTTTCTTAATTGGGAAAAACATCCAAGCCTGGATACAATTGGCACTAAAGGCCCGTACACACAATCGGACTTTTTGACAACAAACATGCAAATTAGCTGTTTTGGGCGCAACATCCGACCGTGTGTACGCTCCATCGGACAAAATTTTTTGGTACTCATTTGACTTTTGTTGGCTGTGTGAACGGACAAATTTTCTGGCTACAAAAGTCCGATGGAGCAAAGTCTGATCATGTGTACAGAAAACCATAGGACTTTTGCATTAGTTCTGAGCATGCGTGTTTGTACTTTGTACAAAAGATCAGACAACAATACAGAAGTTGACCAAAGGTGGCGGTAAAGAGCAGAAAAACCATGTGATTTGGTGAAAGTTGGCTGAAAAAGTCCTGCCGTGTGTATGCAATACAAGTTCTCGGCCAACACCCTTTGTACAAAAATCCACGGGAAAGTTTGTACAAAGTCCGATCGTGTGTATGAGGCTTAAGTCTGGCAAAAGCATGTGTGAAAATGTGTTCTAGTCAAGGTTTAACTTTTTTTGCCAACGTTCCAAAAGGCATGTCCGGTGCAAGACCAATACTACAAATCTCCAAAAAAGAACATGCCCACAGTGAAACATGGCAGTGGCAGCATTATACTTTGGGGCTGTTTTTTTTTTTCCAGCTGAATCTGGGGCTTTTGTTGAGGTGTGGGGACCTTTTTAAACCGTTCTAAAAATCAGCAAAATTTGTCACAAAACCTTCATGTCTCTGCTAAAAAGCTAAAGATTAGGAATTTCACCTTTCAGAATAACAATGACCCAAAGCATACCTCCAAAACGACAAAAAAAACATTAATTTTTTTTTTTTTTTTTTTTTACAATGGCCTGTCCCGGAGCCCAAACCTGAATCCACTTGAAAACCTGTTGGGTGACCTGAAGAGAGCTATGCACAGGAGATGCCCTTACAATCTGATAGATTTGAAGCGCAAAGAGTTTGCAAAGAGTGGGCAAATATTCCCAAGGCAAGATGTGTCATGCTGATACGACTCCTACCCTAAAACACTGATTGCTGTCATAAAATCAAAAGGTTCTTCAGCAAAATATAGAAAAATTGGTATTCATGTGTATAGAAAAAAATATATGTACAGTCTTGTACATATGTGTCTTGAAAAAGTATACCTACCCCTTGAGATTTTCCACATTTTGTCTTGCTTACAACCAAAAACGTAAATGTATTTTATTGGGATTTGATGGGATAGACCAGTGATGGCGAACCTTGGCACCCCAGATGTTTTGGAACTACATTTCCCATGATGCTCTGCACTCTGCAGTGTACTGGAGCATCATGGGAAATGTAGTTCCAAGTCATCTGGGGTGCCAAGGTTCGCCATCACTGGGATAGACCAACACAAAGTGAGACATAAAAATTGTGAAGTGGAAGAAAAATGATAAATGGTTTTTACTTTTTTTTTTTTTTTTTTTTTTTTTTTTTTTTACAAATATATATGTGAAAAGTGTGGCGTGCATTTATTTTCACCCCCCGGAGTCAATACTTTGTAGAACCACTTTTCACTGCAATTACAGCTGCAAGTCTTTTTGGGGATGTCTCTACCAGCTTTGTACATCTAGAGTGACGTTTTTGCCCATTCTTCTTTGCAAAATAGCTCAAGCTCTGTCAGATTGTATGGAGAGTGTCTGTGAACAGAAATTTTCAAGTCTTGTCACATTATCTCAATGAGATTGAGGTCTGGACTTTGACTGGGTCATTCTAACACATGAATATGCTTTGATCGTAACCATTCCATTGTAGCTTTGGCTGTATGTTTAGGGTCATTGTCTTGTTGGAAGGGGAACATCCACCTTAGTCAAGTCTTTTGCAGACTCGAACAGGTTTTCTTCTAAGATTGCCCTGTATTTGGCTCCATCCATCTTCCCATCAACTCTGACCCAGCTTCCCTGTCCCTGCTGAAGAAAAGCATCCCCACAACATGATGCTGACAGCACCGTGGTGGGAATGGTGTGTTCAGGGTGATGTGCAGTTTTAGTTTTCCGCCAAACATAGCATTTTTGCTTTTCGGCCAACAAATTCAATTTTGGTCTCATCTGACCGTTCCACGTTTGCTGTGTCCCCACCTGGCTTCTCGCAAACTGCAAACAAAACTTCTTATGGCTTTCTTCTTGCCACTTTTCCATAAAGGCCAGATTTGTGGAGTGCACAACTAATAGTTGTCCCGTGGACGGATTCTCCCACCTGAGCTGTGGATCTCTGCAGCGCCTCCAGTTACCATGGGCCTCTTATCTGCTTAATGTTCTGCCAGTTTAGGTGGAGGGCCATATCTTGGTAGGTTTGCAGTTGTGCCATACTCTTTCCATTGTTTGGATGATGGATTGAACAGTGCTCTGAGATGTTCAAAGTTTGGAATATTTTTTGTAACCTAACCCTGCTTTAAATCCTGCTTTAAACCCTTCTCCAACTTTTATCCCTGACCTGTCTGGTGTATTCTTTGGCCTCCATGATGCTGTTTGTTCCTCTAACAAACCTCCTGAGGGCTTCACAGAACAGCTGTATTTTATATTGAGATTAAGTTACACACAGGTGGACTGTATTTACTAATTAGGTGACTTCTGAAGGCAATTGGTTCCTCTGGATTTTGGTTTGGGGTATCAGAGTAAAGGGAGCTGAATACAAATGCACGTCACACTTTTTGGATTTTTTTATTTGTAAAAAAATGTTACGCTATTTATAATTTTCCTTCCACGTCACAATTATGTGCCACTTTGTGTTGGTCTTATACATTTATGTTTTTGGTTGTAACATGACAATGTTTAACGTTTCAAGGGGTGTGAATACTTTAAGGCACTGTATGGGGGATTTTTTATTTATTTTTTTTCCTCTCAACTTTAACTACTTTACTCTGTAAGCAAAACTAGCAGACAGTAAAGCCTCATGTACACAGGAGATTTTTGCTAACTCTCCTAGACTCCTTTCCTCCTGGAAGCATCGTCTTTGCTGAAAAAATGCTTGGCGCTTGTAAATGCGTGAAACTTGAAACGTCCCTTAAAACGTCCAGTCCTAAGGGGTAACTGAATAATGAAAAAGTAATCCTAATGCTCCACTTGTTGGTATAAAATGAGAATGCTAAATACTGGATTGAAATTCTTCATATAAGCAAATATATACAAATTTGCTCTATATTCCCAATAATATATATTTACCGGCTGTGATTGACAGCAGCAGGTGTCTCTAAGCCAATGAGGAGGGAGAAGTGGAAAAGCCCAGCTTTTGGATCGAGATCAGGCTCAAGTAAGTATGGGGGGGCGGGGGGGGGGGGGGGTTGGGTGGAGCTGCACTCAGGTTTTTTTACCTTTCTAATGCAGAGAATGCATGAAGGTAAAAATCCTTGATCTGTTAGAACCACTTTAGCTCTTTAATTTACAATTGACATTTTTACTGAGTGATGGAAGTGCTCAAATTTTGTGGGAACAAAAAAGAATTTGCAGCTCTGTAATTTTTCTGTAAAATGCAATATGGCAGCCTGGGGGCATTCTGTACACAGATGGTATACAGAACGCCCCCTGGAAATGTAGTTGCTTGTGTGATTGACTTGCTGATTTTTCCCAAATGTCTGCACTAAGATAAGTCAGATTTTAGGTATCCTCTGCAACAAAAATTTTTTTGCTTGTGAGATCCTGCCAAAGGGAAATCATGCCTGCAGGGATTCAGAGCGTGCCACTTTCCTCATTAGAACCCTGCAAGTGCAGCAGCTGATTGAGCATTATAAAGTCTCTCCCATTCAGACTTCTTCACATGAACAGAAACAATCAGCTATTTCTTTAGAATAACAAAAGGTAGGAATCTATCTGCAACACTGTTTTTAAAATCCCCTCTTTATCACCATAGACTCCGGACACATATTGGGTTTGTAGGTCTTGGTTTGGCTAGTACAGGCAGTCCCAGAGTTACAAACATCCAACTTACATATGATTTGTACTTAAAGCGGAACTTCACTCAAAAGGGGAAGTTCTACTTTAAGGCCACCCCCGCTCCTGTTTGTGGAATTTAGTTTTTTTTTGGGGGGGGGGGGGGGGGGTGAACAGCCTTAGATGATATATAGAGATCAAACCAATCCTCCTACATGAGTTTTACTGTTTTAGAAAGTGCACATTGTGTTAGAATTTTCACTTTCTCATTCTGCACTGTGACAAGTCTTGGATTACACTGGGAAAAGACTGATTGGAGGAAAGGCACCCCCCCTCCAGATAGGCACAGACTTTCAGAGCTGTCCTGTGAGCAAAGCAGCTTTGTGCTAATCTATAGCACCCACCCTGACACAAAATTCAGCCTGGGTTTTATCACAGTTGTCAGAATCATGCTGATAAAAGAACAGAGCAGGAGAAATCCAGAGGACTTAGTGCTTTGAAGAGAGATAAGAAAACACTGCAGATATGTGCCCAGCTCAAATTTCATAAATCGGGTTTATATCCACTTCAAGAGACTCGAGCTCTGCTTTAAGAACAAAGGCAGCGTGATTCCACGCTGGTCCTGGAAACTGCCAGGCGGTCATCTTGCTGTTCACCACATGCTGCCGCCTAGTGTCTGGTAGACCTGTCGCCAATCCCACATCACTGTATGGCCAGATAACCCTTCCCTATGCAAATTAAAACCTAAAAATATTTTTTTGGCTGGAGTTGCACTTAAATTTTTTTACCTGTTACAACTTGCATACAAATTTTAACTTAAATCAGAGCTCCACCTAAAAGGGGAAGCTCTGCTTATCTGCCTTCCCTACCACTCCCCCACCCCACCACCACCCCCCCACCACCACCACCACATTTGGCACCTTGAGGGGGGCGTGGGTACCTGATTTTGATTCCTGCTGACTTTGCCACAACAAACTCAGCCAAAAGTTTGGCCCTCGCTGCACCTGGTCCATTGAGAAAGCGCAGTGTGATTCACGCATTTGCAGTAGGAAAGGCTTCACTGCCGGTTTTCTTTACCCAAGTGGGCGGCGCCAGCACCTGAAAGCAGATTCAAGAATTGGCTTGGGCGAGGACACTGCGGGATCCCTGGACAGATAAGTGCCCTAATAGTAAAAGTGCTGACTTTTTTAATTTTTTGATAGGGGGTCTGGAGCTCCTCTTTAAGTTCAAACCTACATAACCCATCTTGTTTGTAACCCAGGGACTGCCTGTACTCTTATCTATTTTAGTCAGTAAACTTGGGCAGTCTACCACCCTTGTTTCGGTTCCATATGCACTTTATACTAATGCTCAGCCATAGTCAATGTCCAGAGGCTATGTCTTTACTCTCCTCGGGAGTGAAAGCTCGGGGGGGAGAGAAGGATAAGTGATGGTTACCAGTGTTTGGGAAGCTGTTTTTTTTTTTCACCAAATTGCCACCTCCTTAAAACCTACAGTAATTAGTAAAATGGTGTGTGCGCCTCCTGATATCAGTTATTGATGGTCAAGTTACTGTAGGCATAATCCGTTTTGTTTTTCTTTCTATCATGGATCCACATGCATCTTAAGCTGATTTTGTTTCCTGCAACCATAGGTTGGCAGAACAGTGACTTATTGTTGGTGGCTAAAGCTGCTGGCAAGAATCGCATGAAAAATTCGTCAGGCTGGTTGTACCCAAGTTGATTGATCAGCTTATGTGCAATCAGCCTGCCCTTGTATGGTTCGAATCTTGGTTCCTCCCTTCTTAACTGGGTGAGACTTGAATTGTCTATGGCCGGGATACAGTCCCATAAAATACCAGTGTTTGTATTTATTTATTTATTTTAACTTGACTCTCAGTTGTTCATTTGCATGGCTGTTAGCGTAATTTTTTTTTTTTTCAAACAATTAAATTACTTTTATTTTACTTGTGATTTGCTGTAGAGGTATTTTCAGTAAATTACAGGGAATTGCCTTAAAATCAATGCCCTAGCTGAAGGACCTGACTAAATCTATTTGTTTTCTGGCATCCCAGTCATGTTGAAAAGGTAATTTCAGGATTGCAGACAGCCTCTCCGAGTACCCGGCTTCTTGCATGTTAATGTCTGAAAAATTGCAGCAAACCATAAAGGTGATTTTCTGCACAAAGAAAAGCATAGTTGGTGTAAATCGGGGCTTTTCATCCTTTGCTCCATGCTTAGGACATCCCCCTTCTTCTTTTTTTTTTTTTTTTTTTTTTACTTTCATGAATTATTGCTATTAAAGTGGTATTAAACCTAAAATCAAAAATGTAATATATTGCAGTTTACTAATCATTTGATGTGGTAGCTGCATTAGTCTTTCTTTTCTTTCTTTCTTTCTTTCTTTCTTTCTTTCTTTCTTTCTTTTCTTTCTTTTCTTTCTTTTCTTTCTTTCTTTCTTTCTTTTCTTTTCTTTCTTTCTTTCTTTCTTTCTTTTCTTTTCTTTCTTTCTTTCTTTCTTTCTTTCTTTTCTTTCTTTTCTTTCTTTCTTTCTTTCTTTCTTTCTTTCTTTCTTTCTTTCTTTCTTTCTTTCTTTCTTTCTTTCTTTCTTTCTTTCTTTCTTTCTTTCTTTCTTTCTTTCTTTCTTTCTTTCTTTCTTTCTTTCTTTCTTTCTTTCTTTCTTTCTTTCTTTCTTTCTTTCTTTCTTTCTTTCTTTCTTTCTTTCTTTCTTTCTTTCTTTCTTTTCTCTTTTTTTGATTTTTCACCTGGGGATCTGGCCAGTAGCACACCTCCTGTATTATACAGACACCACTTTGAATGAAGAAGGGCAGCATTGTCATTCTTGGGGAGAGGAGTGGTAGCATTATTAACAGACTTGAATACACTAACAAACAGCTGAACTCAACCTAATATTTTGCAAGCAGTTACAGCAAACCGTTTTTTTTTTTTTTTTTTTTTTTTCCTTTTGGGATAAAGGCATTGCATAAACAAAAACTCCTGTTTAGTTAAATGGTCTCTCATCCCTGTAACTGCAGGAGAGCTTTTCTCTAGAAAAGCAGACTTACTGGCAGGATCACCAGGTGAAAACTAATGCGGCCTTCAGATCTAATAATTATTTATCTGCAATACGTTTTGCTTTTTGGTTTAATATTGCTTTAAACACATTTTGTATTAATTCATGTATATTTTCATGTTTAACTTATATAATTAAAGTGATTGTAAAGCTTCAATTTAATAAAAAATAAATAAAAAAAATGTCATACTTCCACTGTGCCGCTAGTTTTGCACAGAGTGGCCCCAAATACCGTCTTCTGGTGTCCCTTGGCGGCTCTCGACTCCTCCCCGCATCAGAAACGCTCTTCCAGGGGGTTACCTTGTGAGCGCGTGCCCATCATTTGGCATCCATAGCCACTGAATTTATGACTTGGCCCTACCCCCATGCATTAAGGTGAAAAAACATGAGGGTTTACAACCCCTTTTTAAAGAGAATGTAGCCCTTTTTTGGGTGGTGGGCGTCTTATTAGAAATGGCCCTCCCCAAACAGGATATTATTTTAAACCTGGAGGTAAATAAGAGAACCAAAGCCTTGACCTAAATCGAAGAGTGGGTTTGATAATAAAGTTGGAAGTGCCTCCACTCAGGAGAGGGCTTATGAACAGAGAGGAGTCCTTTCCCAGGAAAATAAAGTGGTTCTAAATGCAAAACATTTTTTACCTTAAAAGAGAGAAGTGCAGGATTTAAAGTAAACATTCATACTTGTCTAGGTGGATGCAGCATTGATCCAGTTCTGCATTTGTCCCCCACCGACTATACACCGAGAACTGAGTAATCCAACACCGCTGATCGCTCAATGTTCCCCTCCGCTCTGCAGCCCTGGACTGTAGAGGGGGTCACGCTGAGAGGCTGAGCTAGCTGCCAGGCAGGCATCTGTGCAGATCCCGACATTATTGTTGGGATACCTGCAGAGCCTGGAGTGGCTCTGTGATGTCAGCTGACAATGGGCTTTAGCCTGCTGTTGGCTGAAATCTGGGTCACAGGAGTGCAGAACGAAGTGCACTCCTGTAACCTACGGGAGAAGTATGGCCAAATGGGCTTTGGCCATACTTCTCCCTATTTTAATGCATTCCATCCAATAAGGTTACATTTTTATTTTTTTTCCCCCAGTAGTATTTCCCCCCTCCACCCACTATATACTTGGCTTAGTCTTATGTCCTTCCAGCACTGTGCCCATCTGCAGCGGTGCTGATCTGTTCTCTCCTTGCAGGACAGAGAGGCAGCAGGAGCCATTGACGTCAATCAATTCCTGTGAGGGGAATCGAGGCCGAATCACGTTGTGTCTATGGACGCACACAGCCAGGCTTGGGAGCAAGGCCTCAGGTCTGCCCCCATAGCAATATATATAATGCCTCTTCTTTTGCAGAAAATAGTCTTTAAAGTGTAACTAAGCTCTCTCAATCAGTGTTTAACCACTTAAGCCCGACACCATTTGGCTGGCCAAAGACCAGAGCACTTTTTGTGATTTGGCACTGCGTCCCTTTAACTGACAATTGGCTCCCAAACAAAATTGACGTCCCTTTTTTTTTCCCCACAAATAGAGCTTTGTTTTGGTGGTATTTATTTTTTGTACTATAAACAAAAAAATGAGCGACAATTTTGAAAAAAATGCATTATTTTTAACTTTTTGCTATAATAAATATCCCCCAAAATATATATAAAAATAAATAAAAAATTTTTTCCTCTTATATTCACCGACCGACACCGCTCCTCTCTTAGCCATTGGGTTGTTAGCCTTATCAATAGGAGAATACTAGGCATTAGTTGTAACACAACACTCAGAACTCTTAGTTCGGCCCAGGGGAACAACCCTCCCGTCTGCCAGACAGACCTCAGTTTTATTTTGCCTAGTGAAGGAGAAGGACCTAGGAACCGTGCTTTTTTTTTATGCAGAAACTTGGCTTTTTGGGCAAGATGATGACCCTGTGATCTATCAACAGCCGGCTGGGTGACAGGCTGGATACCCTTATCCTTGTAGTCTCCCCAGTCCGGCCATCGAGCGTGTGCAGGCCGCAGCTACGTGCTCGGCAGGCCACGACGAAACCTCAGCTCCAAAGGTGGTCGGTGAGCTTTTATGCTCCGGGGCCCACATATGACCGGGCTACTGATGTCTGAGTCACAGTGGGCCAAGGCCAGCAGCCACCCTGTACTGATCAGTGAGTGGTTCTGCAATGGAATGTCTCCCAGCTCTTCTCCCTGTGAGGTTGATTCGGGGGTCCCTCACCTCCCTCTCTTCTCTACCTGTCCCTATCTTCCCTCCCCCCCACCCTCCACGGGAGGGATGCTGCATGTGGCTGCTGAGCGGTGTATGTGTGCATATACAGGGGCTCTCTGGTGGGCTCTCACCTGGCATGGGGGGTTGGCTCTAGCGGTGTCCTGGGTCCTGTGTTTTTTGCCCCTGAAAGGTGCCTATGAGGGTCTGCTGTTGTCTGGTGCAGCGCTGTGTTCTCTGCCATCGTTTTTCTTTCTGTACCTCATGGAGCTGCTGGTGGCCATTTAAGGTGTGGGCGAGGGCAGCATGCCTTCCTGGGCTTCAGCGGCCATTTTCCCAGTGATCTCATATTCAGGACACTGGCGGCCATTTTCTGGAAGCCTGAAAACTTTTTCAGTGTTCTCTTGCAGCAGCATGACTCATGTGCGCTCACAGCCATTTTCCCTGTGTTTTTCTTTCTTTGTACTGGACACTGGGTGGCCATTTTATTGAAGCCTGAGCATATTTCCAGAGTGGTTTGGTGCTATTTCTGGAGGCTGCCACCGACGCAGCTTTGGTTTCCTCTGCACTTGGGAGCACTCAGAGACTACAGGCACTACTTGTGGGACGGCGCAGAACTCTTCAGGGTGGTGAGTCCGGCGGGAAAGAGCCCCTCAGCCAGCGACAACAAGGAGGGTGGGACTGTCGCTGTCCTAAGTCCCCTTTGGGTGGCAGACAGGGTAGGGTCAGCATGGCTTCAGAAACTGGTGTTTCTTCCCCTGAAATCCAGGTAATTGCAACCGGGTCACCTGTGGGCTGCGCAGTGCCCATGAACACCCTGATGGTGGTCCTCAATTCGTTTGTTGCCAAGATGGAGGCGGTGCACTAAAGCGGCCCCGGCCTCCTCTGTCCTCTGGGGAGAGCTCTGACACAGACTCGGGTCCTGCTGAGGCTGGTGACCCCTGCTCTGTCTTGTCAGATGACGCTGACCAGGACCGTTCGGACAGTGAGGATGTGTCCCCGTCCAGGTCCGGGCACGACAAAGCACTTGTTGGAGCACTTATCACAGCCGTACGTGATACCCTGAAGATTCAGGAGCCAGCGGATCCATCTGCTGATGTACCGGTTCCTTTTGGGTCCCGCAAGCCAGCACATTCACCTAAGGTGTTCCCGTATCTGTCTTATTTTGACAAGTTCATTTTCAAGGAATGGGGTTGCCCGCAACTGACCTTTTCGGTCCCCAAATATATGGCGGTGTGTTACCCTTTTGAGGAGAGCCTTCTCAAAAAATGGTTGGCTCCTCCGGTCGTGGACCCCCCAGTATCCAGGTTAAATAAAGTGACCACAATCCCAGTTGAGGGGACTCCTGCATTCAAGGATCCCACGGACAGGAAGGCTGAGGCAGTGGCTCATTCCCTGTTTACGGTTGTGGGATCAGCCGTGTGACCAGTAATGGCATCCGCAATTGTGTCGCAGACACTGAGCGGGCAAAACATTTGCTCCGCAAATTGGGAGAGAAACGGGCTTCTCGTGTCTGCGTGGAACTAGCAGACCAACTAGTGCAAGGCCTTAAGTACGTCTGTGACGCGGACCTGGATACTCTCCCTCTGTTATCCAGGGCTTCAGTGTCAGCTGTGGTACTGAGGCGCCTGATTTGGCTAAACTGCTGGTCTGCTGACCAGGCATCCAAAAAAAGGCCTGACGGATCTTCCCTTCCTTGGACACTGGCTCTTTGGAGCCTTTTTGGATGACATTATTAAAAATGCCACCGGTGGTAAGAGTACCTTACTCCCACAGGCCAGGAAGGCTAAGGAGCCACGCAAGGGCCCTCTTTTTCCGCTCACAATCAGCTTTTTCGTCTGCCCGGAGCTTCAACAAAATGTCCCCAGCACAACAGGACGACCACGGACGGTCAAAAACGTCCCTGGAACCGCAAGCCTGCGAATAAAAATGCTACCGCATGAAGGTTTTCCCCCATCCCTGTCTCAGGTGGGCGGTTGCCTTCGGGAGTTTGCAGCCCGGTGGTCCTCCCGGTTATCCGACCAATGGGTCTGCGATCTGATTTCCACAGGCTACAAGATAAAGTTTCTCTCTTGGCCACCAAACAGATTCTTCCCCCTCCAGCATACCCGTATCCCCGGCTCGCCGGGAGGCCCTCTTGGGGGCAGAAAGGGACTTGCTGAATTGCGGGGTGATTTTACCGGTTCCAGAATCGGAACGCTTCCAGGGATTCTATTCAAATCTGTTTGTGGACCCCAAGAAGGTAGGGGTACGTCCAATCTTGGACCTAAAAGCCCTCAATCACTTTGTAAAAGGGCAGAGGATCACAATGGAATCAGTTCGTTCAGTAGTCTCTGCACTCCATCAAGGGGACTCCCTGGCATTCTTAGACATCCAGGATGCATACCTGCACATACCCATATGCCTTCGGCATCAAAAATTTCTGCGGTTTGCAGTCGGGGAAGCCCATTACCAGTTTGTGGCTCTTGCTTTTGGTCAGGCATCAGCCCCTCGAGTCTTTACCAAGGTATTGGCTCCAGTTTTGGCATTGCTATGGCAACGTGGGATTGCGATCCTGGGATATATAGACGATATCCTCCTGAGGGCATCTTCCACCTCAGGATTAGAGGAGGATGTGGCGATCACCATGCAGACCCTGCAAGAATTTGGGTGGCTGTTGAACCTAAAGGAGTCGGTGATCGTACCGGCCCAGCGTCTGGAGTACCTAGGCTTTCTGCTGGACTCCATGGAAGCGAGAGTATTTCTCCATTCAGACAAACTGCAGACTCTCAGATCCACGGTAAAACTGCTGATGAACCGCAAGTGGTCGTCGCTCCGCTTTTGCATGAGAGTACTGGGCCTCATGGTAGCCTCCTTCGATGCAGTCCCTTATGCCCAGTTCCACACCAGAGTCCTGCAGAAGGAGATTTTTACAAAATGTGACAAATCTCAGTTGTCCCTGGATCGACAGATCCAGGTGAGCCAGTCAGGCAGAGACTCACTGATATGGTGGTTGAGGTCCCCGGTGATTCAGTCAGGAAAATAATTCCTGCCTCTGAGATGGACAGTGATCACAACGGATGCCAGTCTATGCGGCTGGGGTGGAATGATGGTGGTTCAGTCGGCTCAGGGCCTCTGGTCGACGGAAGTTGCCGATCAATCTGCTCGAATTGAGAGCGATCAGACTGTGCCTCTCCACATGGTCGATGAGACTGCAAGGGCGTCCGATCAGGATCCAGTCGGACAATGCCACTGCGGTGGCATACATCATTCACCAAGGGGGCACAAGAAGCTCAGCCATTGCACGGGAGGTTGCTCAATACTTCGGTGGGCAGAGCGACATGTATGGTCCTGTCTGCCATTTACATCCCGGGAGTGGATAACAGTGGCAGGCAGACTATCGAGTCGACAGATGCTGGACCCAGGAGAATGGGCATTGCTTCCGGAGATATTCAGGTTACTGTGCCTGAAGTGGGGCACACCAGACGTGGATCTGCTGGCCTCCCGTTTCAATCGGAAGGTGCCAAGATTTGTGTCCAGGATAAGAGATCTGTGGGCAGATGCTTCAGACGCGCTGGTGGCTCCGTGGGATCAGTACCAGCTGATCTACGCCTCCTCCACTGAAACTGTTAACACGTCTGCTTCGCAGAGTGGAAGCCGAGGGGATCCCAGTGATACTGGTTGCCCCAGATTGGTCTCGGCATCCTTGGTACGCGGACCTGGTGTGTCTGGTGGCAGACGCTCCCTGGCGACTGCCGTTGTGAGAGGACCTTCTGTATCAAGGTCCGATTCGCCATCCTGCTTTACTATAGCTGGTTTTAACGGGATGGCTATTGAGAGCCTGGTGTTGGGGAGCCGGGGTCTGTCAGACTCGGTGATCCCAACTATGTTAAGAGCATGAAAATGTTCCTCACGGAAGATATACCATCGTACCTGGAAGGCCTACATCTCCATGTGTGAGGAGAATGATGGCATCAGCGCTCCTTTTCTATATCCAGGATCCTGCTACAAGGAGTAGACCAGAAATTGGAGTTAAGCACCATTAAGGGGCAAATTTCAGCCTTGGCTGTATTTTTTTTCAGCGACCCCCCCCCCCCCCCCGGCGTCTCGCTCATTAGTGAGTACCTTCGTTCAGGGGGTACGACATGTAGTCCCTCCGGTGCTCTGGACATGTAGTCCCTCCGGTGCTTCAGATTCCCCTGTTGACTCTTTCCCAGAAAGTGGTCTTTCTAGTGGCCATCACATCGGCCAGGAGCGTTTCGGAACTGGCGGCCTTGTCTTGCAAGTCGCCCTATCTGGTTATCCACAAGGATAAGGTGGTGTTGCGTCCGCAACCGTCTTTTCTACCAAAAGGGGTCTCGGCTTTTCATATCAATGAGGACATTGTATTACCATCTGTGTCCTAAGCCGAAGCACCCTAAGGCTCTGAAGGTGTATTTGTTTGCCACGGCTCCCTTTCGGAAGTCAGATTCGCTGTTTGTTTCGGTGGCTGGTCCAAAGAAAGGCATGGCCGTCTCGTCGGCCACTATTTCCAGGTGGATTGGACAGATTGTGGTACAAGCCTACGCCTTGAAGGGGCAGGTGCCCCCCTTTCCGGTCATGGCCCACTCCACAAGGGCAATCGGAACGTCTTGGGCATTCCGACACCAAGCGTCTGTCACTCAGGTGTGTAAATTGGCGACCTGGTCGTCTGTCCACACATTTACCTAGTTCTACAAGGTAGACTTCAGTGCATCGGCTAATGCCTGTTTTGGCCAGATAGTTTTGCCGGACGGCCGTTTAGTTGCAATTGCATATATAATATATATATTCTGTGTTTTCCTGGTTTTTCAATAAAAACACAGTACTGTTGTGTTAATGCACTGTTTCATTACTTCCACAGTTTTGGTGCAGTTTTGAGTAATCACTCCTGTTGAGGATACCCTGTTTTTTGTGGTGTTTTTTTCCACGCACTGTTTTTTTGTGGGTAAAGTTTCACTACTTCCCACTGGCCATGGTGGATGAAGGTTGGTTTATTTTTTTATTTTTTTATGCAGGCTTTCCCACCCCTTGTTTGGCCCTGCTTTGGGACGTCCCAATGGCTAAGAGAGGAGCTGTGTCGGTCGGTGAATATTAGAGAAAATAGGATTTTTTGTACTCCCCGTAAAATCCTTTTCTCTGTAATTCACCGATCGACACAGCACCTGCCCCTTCTTTTTCTCTTTACCTTCTACTGCTTGTTAACGTACTGAGGTCTGTCTGGCAGATGGGAGGATTGTTACCCAAGGGACTGCCCCCCTGGGCAGAACTAAGAGTTCTGAGTGTTGTGTTAACTAATGCCTAGTATTCTCCTAGTGATAAGGCTAACAACCCAATGGCTAAGAGAGCAGCTGTGTCGGTCGGTGAATTACAGAGAAAAGGATTTTACGGTGAGTACAAAAAATCCTATTTTTCCTCAGTTTAGGCCAATTACGCATTCTGCTACATATTTTTGGTAAAAAAAAATCACAATAACTGTATATTAATTGGTTTGCACAAAAGTTATAGCGCCTACAAAATAGGGGATAGTTTTTATGGCATTTTTATTTAATAATTTATTTGTTTTCCCATCATGACTGCGACATTATGTCGGACAATTTTGACACGTTTTTGGGACTATTGGCATTAATACAGCGATCAGTAAAATTGCATTGATTACTGTAAAAATGTCACTGTCAAATGGCAGTGAAGGGGTTAACACTGGGGGCAGTGAAGGGATTAATATGTATCCTAGGGAGTGTTCTAACTAAAGGGGGGGGGGTGGGTTCTCTGGGAGCCCAACGGTGATCGAGACCACTGGGCACTCGCATCGGCTCGGGGAGCATGTGGGGGGCGCACATTTGCACCTCCGGGGACACGCAAGCACCCCCTAGTTGCCGTTTGTTACAGGCATAACATAACGGCGATTTGCGCAGCCGTGCTATGCTTAGAGCTGCATGATTCTGTGAAAAATGAGAATCACGTTTTTGTTTTTCTTTTTTTTTTTGCTTGGAGAATAAAGATCACGATTCTCAAACTTTTTATTTTAAAGATTACACACTTTACTTTAATATTGCGATATAAGGGCCTTTTGAAATGAATGGGATTTGTCTTGTTGGGCCTTTTTTTTTTTTTATTTTTTTTTTTTTTTTTTATAGCTGAGGCTTACAGCAGAAAAACGCCCAAAAATGCCTAGGTGTGAACAGAGCCTTAAAAACGTTAAATTCTAATCAAAAGTTAAGGAGATTGGTTGGTATGTAGGTGCCAAAGCAGTTGCTCATACTGACCCTGTGCAGCTACACCCGAATAATTTATTTATTGGTTGGACTATCCCGGTACTTGGTAATCAAAAAATAGATACTAATTAAAAAAATATATAAAGTTTAATAGAGACAATACAGTTACATAAACAAACTTTAAAATAATATATAGTGTACACCACAATTAAAAAACTACTGGCGTGTTCCCCCGAAGAGTTTAGAATGAAGAGTATACACAATTCCTTCAACTAGTTTTGCGGAAAAAACACTTCATCAGGAGGATGATCTATAAAGCAGAAATGCATTTAATAAAACATGACGGAGCAAGAGAATATACATATATAATATGTCAAAGGATTATATTACAAACAGTATAAAGATCAGCTCACCCCCACCAAGGCAAAACTCGCAGACAAGAGGGCCCATCCATTCCCCCATCAATTCCCGTAAGCAAAAGGTACATGTAGCCAACTAAAAATAAAGTATAACACACAAGAGCTGGACTTGTTATGTATCGAATTGAATTAATGTGAATCAAATTACCATGAGTTGTAAATGCTGAATCTGGTTGCAAAGGCCCCATAGAATACTACATCAAAGATCAACTATAAAGTAAAATCGTCTAGAAGAACTTGTGATGTGTAAAATAATAGGCATATTAAATGTGTTGAATATATTAAATAGTGGACTTAGATGATCCAAAAGCTCAGAAAGTACAAGAAAATTCCCCATTCTGCAATGGTATGAAAAAAATGACAAAGTTAAAAATAATGGATAGCATTAAAAATAAAAAATAAACATATTTTTTTTTTTTTTAATAAAAATGAAAATGGAAGTAAAAAAACAAAACAAAAAATGAAAAAACAAACTGTGAAATAAAACACGAGTGTATAATTGATTTATAGACCTAATGTAAGGGGATGTATTGCAAAAATGAGTGTGAGTTAGGACTATACTACCTGTGATAGGGTATGAAGGGAATGATTAGTGATTTATTGAGCACGGATACTAAAATAGTGATAAAAGCAGCTGGATATGTGTCTGAATGATGTAGTAAATCCCCACAAATGAGGAGTAGGGACAGATGAGTGAATAGAGGGAACACAGAAGACATCTGGGTACCTCCTACATGCATGCCTGTGCGAAGGTCAGAGGGACACTTGGAAGTAAATGCTAAATGAATTATCTGCCCTTACTTGAGATGGCTGTAAATAGAAAAGCTAAACAGGCTCAGAAAGAATCTCCTGAAATTTGAGCTGTATATGGGCAATTTGTCCACACATCTGTCCCCATTTCAGCCTTTCTCAATCATGCTACTGTAGGTGCCCGCAATATTGTGCCTATCTCGCCGCTTTTATTGGCGAGATTGACACCCTGCGAGCCCCGTCATGGGAGCCAGCGCCGAGCCGGCTCGCATCGGGAAAGGAAAAATGTTTATTTTCCTTTCCCAATGAGCGTCAAGCATCGCTGACATTGAGGCCAGGTTCACACTGGTGCGGGGATCCGAACTGGATTCCCGCCAATACCAGGCACTGTATTTGGTATGAATCTTAAGGGAGAACTCCATGCCAAATTTTAAATAAAAAACCGGCATGGGTTCCCCCTCCAGAGGCATACCAGGCTCTTAGGTCTGGTAGGGATTTTAAGGGGAACCCCCCCCTACGCTGAAAAAATGGCGTGGGGGTCCCACCAGAATCCATACCAGACCCCTATCCGAGCACGCAGTCCGGTTGGTCAGGAAAGGGGCTGGGGACAGGCAAACGCCCCCCCCCCCCCCCGAGCCGTACCAAGCTGCATGCTCCCCGCCCTATGTGAATGAGTATGGGGTTCATAGAAAAAAAAAACACACACAACACAGGTATTGAAAGTCATTTATTGGGCAGCTCTGGAGGTCTTCTTCCGACTTCAGGGGTCTTCTCGCCGGGCTCCTCCGGGACACGATCACGCTGGTTAGAGAAGCCTGTCGCCGAGAACCAGCGCAATGGGATCGCTCTGGAAACACAATATCAGCGGCACCTACTGTATGTCAACAGTGAGTTGAGACCTAGAACTAAAAAAATAAATAAAAACGTGGCATAGTTGTGTATTTGACACCTAAGGCTGATCTACGCAATATAATTTTTTTGTGAAAAATAATAAAATAAAACAAAAGATGGTGATGTCCAGCAAAAAAAGGGGGTGGGGGGGGAGAGAAGCAGATGAACTGTTAACTTGCTTCATATGTTGGTTTTCAGTGGAGAAAAGCCTTCTTCGATTGGTAGCCTTTAGAAAAAGGACCCCCTTACATCAGTGGCTAGTTAGAAGAAAGGCCCCCTTTAGTGTCGGTCAGTGGGAAAGGGCAATTACACTGGTAGTCAACAGGAAAAGTGCTAATTTCATTGGTGGTCAGTGAGAAGAATGCTCTCCCCTTCGAATGCACTTTTATAGAAAGCTTATTGGTGTCAGTAGTTAACTGAGAGCCTGAAATTTCTGGTTCCTTAACCACTTAAGCCCCGGACCAATTTGCAACCAAAGGACCAAGCCCCTTTTTGCGATTCGTCACTGCGTCGCTTTAACTGACAATTGCGCGGTCGTGCGACATTGCTCCCAAACCAAATTGGCATCCTTTTTTTTTTTTTTTTTTTCCCCAACGTGGCTCCCAAATAGAGCTTTCTTTTGGTGGTATTTGATCACCTCTGCGGTTTTTATTTTTTGCGCTATAAACAAAAATAGAGCGACAGTTTTGAAAAAAATTTTTTTTTTTTTTTTACTTTTTGCTATAATAAATATCCCCCAAAAATATATATATATAAAAAAAAAAAATGTTTCCCTCAGTTTAGGCCGATACGTATTCTTCATATTTTTGTTAAAAAAAAAAAAAAAATCACAATTGGCGATTATTGGTTGGTTTGCGCAAAAGTTATAGCGTTTACAAAATAGGGGCTAGTTTTATAGCAATTTTATTAATATATATATATTTTTTTTTTTTACTAGTAATGGTGGCGATCAGTGATTATTTTTATTTATTTATTTTTTTTTTTTTGATGTGACTGCGACATTATGGCGGACACATCGGACATTTTTGGGACCATTGTCATTTATACAGCAATCAGTGCTATTTAAATGCACTGATTCCTGTGTAAATTACACTGGCAGTGAAGGAGTTGACCACTAGGGGGCAGTGTAGGGGTTATGTATGACGTTATGTGTTTATTTTATTTTATTGTAGGGGGGCGTTGCCTGGCATGTGACATCGCTGATCGTGTTTCCCTATATCAGGAAACAGACGATCGGTGACAGCCATAGTAGGAAGCATGGGGAGAGGTTTGTTTACACAGACCTCTCCTCGTTCTTCAGCTCTGTGACCCGATCGCGGGACACCAGCGGCGATTGGGTCCACTGGTCCCGCGGTCATGGAGCTCAGGACCAGGTCGGGAGCGTGCTGCCGGCAGCGCGCTCCTTACCTATGGCTGGGCACTTAAATGGCAACATACAGGTACGTGCTTGTGCCCAGCCATGCCATTCTGCTGATGTACATCGGCGTGAGGCGGTTCTTAAGTGGTTAAACCCCTAGTCTGGAGGAACCCCAGGGTTCCATGTGTAGCCCGGTGATTGGCTAAAAATGAGAGTGAAGCACTGGCTGCAGCTGGTCTCTGTAGCGGCTGTCCT
This sequence comes from Lithobates pipiens, assembly GCF_037356315.1. Taxonomy (NCBI): domain Eukaryota; kingdom Metazoa; phylum Chordata; class Amphibia; order Anura; family Ranidae; genus Lithobates; species Lithobates pipiens. The sequence goes on from NW_027507758.1 coordinate 92,031,320, forward strand.
GTGGTGCTGAACTGGTTACCAGTTATGTCAGCAAAAGGAGGGAGCTTCTGAGCAGGAAGTGTTCAATAGATTGTCAGGCAGCAGTGCACTGTGGGAATTGTAGTCCTGAGGAGATACTCTGCTGTAATCAAGAGCTTTTGATCTACATTCACCAGAAAGGAGATAGCTACATTTACCCAGGCTGTACAGGATGCATCCTTTTACCGTAAGGGAGATCGAAGAGTGCCCATGGCTGTCCAGTATGCTCCACTACTGCTGAATATCAGAGGCCTGCATGGTATCCAGAGTGCTCAGTTCAGGATTGCCAACATGAGTTAACAGGGTGGAGAGCAGAGAGTGGACTTATTGCTGTGTGACCAGATTGTGAACTGTGGGGGTTTTTCTATATGCTACTGGAGAGACTGAGAAACCAACCATACAGCAATTTAGTAGCCTTATAAATGCCTGCAGGCTTGTTTGGGACTATTTTTATGTGCATCAATGATACAACTAGGCCCCAACATTAGCCGGCTGAAGAGTTGGCACTAACGAATGTCCCTTTTTACAGCTGCTATACAGAGACATTTAGTTATTGCCTATGTTAACAAGCACCTCTCAAGGGACATTTCCCCATATCCTAGCTTTTTTCCTAATGTGTACTCAAGACTAGCTATTGCAGTTAACGCTTATATTCACTGTATTGCTGATTCAGGAGTTCGTCCCTGTTGAGTGGTACGGCACTCTATTCTACATTTTTCTTGGCATAGTGATTTTACTGTCTAGTGGACTATCTGAATCTTCTTTGTGTGTTTTTTAATTTATGCTCATTTAATCTAACCTGTACCAATAAATTGAGTTAATTTACCACTAAAATGTCTTGTGTGGGGGTTTTTTTTTTTTTTTTTTTCCTGGTGCAAATTCACAGCCAAGTTAAAGGTATCTGTACCCGTGTCCTCATAAGTGCTTGCAGTAACTTTTATTCAATCAGGTGTGTCAGAGGGGCGGGGGTTGTTCTTGGAGTCTTGGTGCAGAACCGTGAACCCAAATGACCGCTACTGCAGGGGTAGCGCTGCATGTGGAACCCTGTTTGGAAATGGCTGCTCAATAGTTATTGGCTATAATCAGTGGAATTTCTTAAGCAAATTGAATTTCTGTCTTTGTAATACAGCTTTTCTGCTCTAGCTTCTGCTACAAACACTGTTGATTTTATGACTTTCTGCTACTTTTTTTATTTTTTTATTAATGTTTTATGAAGAGTGCAATATGATCTCAGGAGGCTGTAATAGATTAGAACTATAATAAGACCAGTAAGTCATTGTTAATTTAGATTGTGCTGTGTCTTATGATTATTTCCGCCTAGCTGCGCACACGGAAGTCATTACAGACTCTTTTGGCTAACAAATTATGGCGTCTGTTCGATATTCCTGTCTTCTGTTGGTCAGCCTAATCCCAGGACTAGAGTATTTTATTGTAAATTTTCAGATTATATATTGAACACCACAATAAATCAACCCTCTGTACAATATCGATTATAACAAGGGAATCTACATGATGGCATTGGGTGTTGCTAAAGCGGAACGTTAACTTAGAAAATATTTTATGTTTTACTCTTATTTAGACTCATTTTACACGAGCCGTCCCGTGCGTCAGCAGAAAAGCGGTGCTGTTTTTAGCACCGCTTTACTGTGTTTTAGCGGCGCTAGCGGGGTGGTTTTACCCCCCCCGCTAGCGTCCGAAAAGGGGTAAAATCAGCCCGTAAACCGCCACTGAAGCAATGTTTTGCCGGGGGTATCACAGTGCTGCCCCATTGATCTCAATGGGGAGCAGTGGTGAGTTCACCGCTCCAAAGAAGCTGCTGGCAGGACTTTTTCTGATGCCCTGCCAGCACACCGCTCCAGTGTGAAAGCCCCTGGGCTTTCACACTGAGGTGCATGGAGCAGCCGTTTTAGGGCATTTTGCAGGCGTTATTTTTAACGCTATAGCACCTGCAAAACACTCCAGTGTGAAAGGGGTCTTAAAGTTTTAAAAAAGCAGTACAAATTGCATAAAAATATATTGCCCATTGACAAGGTAAGGGCAGCCATAAATAAAACTACCACCAAGGAAGAAAGGATGGTTCAATTCTTTGTCTCACGATATTAGCTAAACTCAAAATTTCAGTAAAAACATACACTAAACAGAAATTTATGGCGCAATAAATCTTTACTTAAAGCAGAGTTCCACCCAGAAATGGAACCTCCACTTCCACCCCGCCTCCAGTGTTACTTTTGCCACCTTTCAGGGGGGAGGGGGGATACCTGTTAAATCCAGGTATTTGCTCCTTCTTCCGGGCTTAGGTCTCCGCACTTTTTGCAGCGAACTACGCCATGTCCGGCTTTCTTCTGGGAGACACACAGGTCCCAGAAGACAGCAGGGACCATTCAGAACAGGCAGCGCCACTCGCTCATGCGCAGTATGGAACCAGGAGTGAAGCCGAAAGTCTTCACTTCCTGGTTCCCTTACCAGGGATGGTGGCAGTGGCATCTGGGAGTCGATCCGAAGATCAGCTTCTGGTACTGACATTGCGTGCTCCTTGGACAGCTAAGTCCATATTTTTAATCGCACTGATCGCTGTATAAATGTGAATGGTCCCAAAATAGCTCCAAAACTGTCTGCTCTGCCTGCCATAATGTCGCATTCACCATAAGAATCACAGATCGCCGCCATTACTAGTAAAACATTTTTTATAAAAATGCCATAACTATCCCCTATTTTATAGACGCTATAACTTTTGCACAAACCAATCAAACGCTTATTTCGTTTTTTTTCTTTTGTTTTTTTCCCATAAATATGTAGAAGAATATGTCAGCCTAAACTGAGGGAAAAAGTGTGTGTTTGTGTGTGTGTATGTATATGTGTATATGTATATGTGTGTATATATATATATATATATATATATATATATATTATATTATAGTAAAGCGCTGCGCAAACTGTTGCCGCTATATAAATCCTGAATAATAATATACATTTTTTTTATATTTATTATAGCAAAAAGAAGAAAAAATATTTTTACAAAATTGTCCCTCTTTTTTTTTTTTATAGCGTAAAAAATAAAAACTGCAGAGGGGATCAAATACCACCAAAAGAAAGCTTTATTTGGGAGCCACGTTGCACATCTGCGCAATTGTCAGTTAAAGCGATGCAGTGCCCAATCACAGAAAATGCTATGGTCTGAGGCTGAAGTGGTTAAAAAGGCCCCTTTAAAAAAAAAATGTTCTGTAAGTGCACTGTGTTCGGGTCCCAAACACAGTGCACTATGGGAAGTGCCACGTTAATGCAGTCACGAGATTGCAGACGAGATGCTTCATTTACAGGCTTTTGACCTGCTTTGTGGCGCATTCCAAAGCGCCGAACAGCTTCTACCCGTAGTATTACTACGGGTAGGAGCTTTGTTGTTGTTCAAGGTCACTTCTGGTTTCCCTGTTCCACATTGGTAATTGCTAACTTGGTATCATACATCCAACAAATAACTACCAAAGCCCCAAGCTCCCTTCATAACAATCAACGATGGAGGACAAGAAAGTATCCCCCCCCCCCTCCAAGGGCAAATAATAAATGTTTCTAAATGAAATGGATAGTAATGGAAGATAACAGCACAAGAAAAGGTAGGAGAGCAGAAAAAGGACATGGAAGATATTCGCTCGTCCAGCGTCTGGGGGGGGGGGGGGGGAACATTATTAAGAGGTCATGTTGAAGGTTGTAAATATAGTAGCCACGATGACCAAACAATCTGAAAGCACATGCCATGCTTTTTGCAAGCCCACAGCAAAAATGGCTTTTAACTTGTTAGGCAAGGTTTTTTTCTTTTTGCCATTTGTGCAGAAGTGATAAAAAAAAAAAAAAGCTTTGCCCCCCCAGATCTGCTCCCAATAGGAGTTTTCTGTGCATGTGCAAAAACAGAAGTTTTGAAAATTCTATAATCTTTAATATTACCCATCTTTGCATGTGTAAATCTAATTTTCTCAAATAAAAACAATTGAAGAATATATAGAACAGGGCGGAGATGAGACCAGTCACACAGCACAAGGAGAGAGCAGCAGTGACTGGTCTTTATTACAAAAAACTCCTCCAGAGGTAAAGTTTCTAACTTGATCAAGTACTGATCTGGAAAATAGAAAAAGCATACCAAGATTAAAGAAAGAATGCACGACTTTTGTGTTTTTAAAATATTTGTTAACAAAAGGGTCCAGCTTGAACTCTGTTACTAAAATCAACAAAATGGTGGCCGTTTATTTCTTTACTAAGTGGTCACCCTGGTTCCTGTAAAATAATTGGTTCACAAGAAGTACTCTCAATGCTTTACTTTCCCAGCATTCATTGCACCTGAGGAAACTCCCTCTTACTCATTCTTTGTCTCACCTAGCCAGTTGTTGGACATGCTGAGGAGGTTTTGCAGTATTTACATGCTCACCATGCTACCGCTGACATGCAGCGCTGAATGAAAGAGCGATGCACCAGTCTCTGGCATTACATACTTGGGTGAAGTTGTTAACACCCACCGGTAGAGCCTGGTGCTATATTTATTTTTTGGGGGGTGGCAAACAATCCAACCGCCACCCCTCCCTCCGTCGGTCGGACACCAGCCCTGCACTTACCCCATGTAAGTCGCGAGCAACGCTTCCTCCCACTTTTACTTGCTGCACCGGGCATACAGAACTCCAGCACGCCTCCACAAATGTGTGTGTATGTGCATATATATATATGTGTGTGTGTATGTATGTGTGTGTGTGTGTGTATATATATATATATATATATATATATATATATATATATATATATATAAAAATAAATTTATATATAAATAAATTTATATATTTATTTAAACCGCTTCTGTCCTCGCAGAAGTGCAAAAGCTGTTCGCACTATATAAAAAAATAACAATATAAAAATAGCAACAATATAAAAGTCAGGGCTTCTCTTCTCTGCTGTACTTATTAATAGATGAAAAGAGGTTGTTACTGCAAAAAAAACCCTGCGTATTTATGAATTCTTGAAGATGCTCTAAAGTCAAATTTACCTGGCAGGTTTTTTTTTCTTAATTAATATTTTCTCTTTTTGCTTCAACCTCCCAGGATATTTATCCATCAGTTCACATAATGTGAAAATGCTTCCTGTTAAGTGCTTGCTTGAATTCCTTCCATGCAGTCAGATTTTTGCTTGCAATTTAGACCAATCGATTAATGAAAAGGTGCTACTGGCTCACGGTATCTGATCCAGCACTATCATTTTAAGAAAAATTAGCTCAAAAGGTTATTTATTTTTTTTAAATGATCTTAAATGATCTTTATCCAGCATAGTATACAAATATTCGCTTGGCGTAAGATCCCCTATGTGTCACAAATCTCTTTACAGCATGTTTATTGATGTATTGGGTCATATACCATTATGGAATACATACTGAGGGAGATTTGCTAAAACTGGTCTAGCTGTGCATAGTAACCAAACAGCTTGCCGACTGCTTCACATAGGAGTACGGCTGCACTGGCTCACGTATCTAGTAATTGATTCAGCACTTCCGGGTGGGGAGGTTGAGTAGTGGGTCCCGGGCAATAATTGACCACCAGCACCCACTGATTGGCGAATAGGATGACTGAGCTCTGTGAATATAAACAATACAGAGGTCCGTCCTGTCAGCGGGGATGTGCCGGTTTTTGTTTCCTTGCAAAGCAGGGTCTAAAGACTGGAACATACCTTAGTAAAAACAGCACACAACATATGCACCAAGCACTATTAGGCACACATTTAACCCCTTGATCACCCTGGATTTTAACCTCTTCCCGGTCAGTGTCATTACAGTGACGGTGTATATTTGTAGCACTTATCGTATTAGTGTCACTGGTCCCCACAACGTGTCAGATTGTCCGCTATAAGCTGATCACTGACTAGTTTTTATAGAAATAACAATTTTGGTATATATACCATAGCTTAGACACTGAGCCCCGACCTGGCCCCATCCCCTCTCTCCCCTGATTGGCTGGCTGGCTGACTCACTTTGACAGCCGCAGGAGCCAATGGTGCCGCTTCTGTGTCTCAGCTAATCGGGAAGAGTGTCCCAGATGGCTTAGACATTTGTGGACATTGTTGGAGAGAGATGGGTAGGTAAGTAATTAGGGGGGCTGCTACACAAAGGTTTTTTTATATTAACGCATAGAAAACCTTTTGCCTTTACAACTCCTTTAAATCTCAGAAAGAAGGTAGCTAGTTTGCTTAAAAACCTACATCTGGCTACTGATTTCTAATTTTTATTTAAATTTTTTGCCCTTTTCGGTTATTTGAGGTACATGTTTGTTGGCTTCTCACAAGACTGTTTAAATTAGTTCCTAGATTGATGTATGTGGTTCCTGAATTCTGTATTGAGTTGGCCATCTTAAAGACGTCGTAAGTCGTGGCATGTAAAAGTGGACACAAAACCTCTCTGGTAGACCTAAATGGCACCGATATTAATATCCTTTTGAGGTTATTTTAGGGCCTCAACGTACTTTTTTCACACATTTTGTCTGCAGTGAAACTTCTTAATAATGCAAATAATCCTAATTCCTGCATGCCTAATTCACATCTATACCATGAAGTTTAGTATAGTGATCAGCCTTGAGCTTTTGCCACCTGCTGGTCATAATACAACACTGCAGCTTATGTTTTTGCTGCGCATGCCTGGTACCCTTAATCAAGAAGAATAAAATTGAGTGTTGGTAATTCAGCCTTTGCCTAATCAACAGGTTTGTCTGTTTTGGTCATGCACCGAATAGAAGGGTGTCTTTTCTTATTGCACTCACTTGTATGTGCTTGGGGGGGGGAAACATCAACTGCAGTTCATGAAAGTTAGAAAGACAAAATGAGTTGTTTTATTGAAGAAATGGCAATTTTAGGAATATTTAGTGTATATAGTCAAATTTTATTTTTCAACAGAAAATTTAATGTTCCTGCACAAGATCAGGGAGTAAAAATGTCTCCGCTTCCCTCCCTCCACACCTGTTAAGGCAGAGGTAGACAGGTAAGTGATCTACCGCCAGGTGAATGGCTCTCCACTGTCTGAATCGGCATATAATGGGGGGCAGAGGGTCCTAAGCCTTATGGTGCACAGCTTTTCTGGGGGAAGTATCTACTGTGGGGAGCTCCTTCCTGACTGCTATAAGAGTACTGCAGTTCCAGTGGGGTGTCACATTGTCCATCCTCCTGGGTTCCCTCTAGCAGTTCACCTGTATTACCAGCGCTATCCTTGACTTCACAGTGCGGTATGCGTTTTTTTGTTTGTTTTTGTTTTTAAGGATCGTTTCAAGTAGCTGTGTTCTGAACTGTTTTACTGAAGTGGTGATTCTCAGCGAGACCCTCTGTTAGCCTTTTATAAAGACTACAGCCTTACGACATGTTGCCAGGGCCGGTGCTTAACTATTTTGTGCCCTAGGCAAGACTAACAACCCCCCCCCAATTTGGTGGTGGCCAATAGTCTTGCTTAGGGCCGCGCAGGTGACAGGATCAGAGAGTGGACTCACCAGACTGCAGCTACGTCTCTGCCTCCCCAGTTGTACTCCCCGCCTCCTTAACTGACCTCATGCCTGGCTCCTCCTCTGCTGACCTCGGAGGTTTTGCAGTATTCACATGCTCACCATGCTACCACTGACATGCAGCACTGAATGAAAGAGTGATGCACCAGTCTCTGGCATTACATACGTGAGTGAAGTTGTTAGCACCAGCCTCCATTGGTGGGTGTTATATTTTTTTATTTTTTGGGGGGGTGGCAAACAATCCAACCGCCCCCCCACCTCCGTTGGTCGACACCAGCCCTGCACTTACCCCATCTAGGTCGCGAGCAACGCTTCCTCCGGGCGTGTCTCCTCCTCCTCAGCTTTACGGTGGCTTCCCATGTGTCTAATCCTTTACCTCATGAATAAGTGGGTGTTTGGAAGAAGGAGGGGACCTCTCGATAACATGATAGGGTGCTAGACCCGCTGGCTCTCGATCACAAACGGTGATTGTTGGCTGTCGGTTACAGCCCAGGCACTGTGCTGTGAGAAACCTCTCCGCACCAAACCTTGGAGACCCGTGGATGCATATGTGCAGTGTCTGGGCTTTAAGGCCCATTCTCCCTGCTGCGGCATATAGACATTTATGCAGCTGGTAAGCGGTTAAAGTAGGATGCAGTGAGGTGGAATGATGCTGTGTAAGGGAAAGAATATAGTCTCCCAAGTGCATGGATTACCTTACCTTTTTTGTCATTTAAAATGTCTGTCTTAAAATAAAAAATAAGCAACGCTAATCGTAAAGTGCAATTATACATGGGGGAAAAAAAAATATATATATATATATATATATATATATATATATATATATATATATATATATATATATATATATAATAATATAATATAAAGTGTAAATGTTCAGCAGATTAGTACATCTATAGTGAGCCCTTAAACATAGACCCAAAAATATATAAATACAGTTTATTCAAATACAGAAGAAATTTATTATATTGATCCAAAAAGTGCAGCCGTGCAATGGTAATAAAAGTGAATCGACCACCAGATAGACAGTTGACAGATGCCTCTTACCCTGGGATCTTCAAACTATGGGCCTTCAGCTGTTGGAGAACTACACATCCCATGAGGCATTGTAAAACTGACATTCACAGACATAACTACGCATGATGGGAATTGTAGTTCCTGAACTGGAGGCCATAGTTTGAAGACCCCTGCTCTTACCAAAAAGGTTGGACCATAGATTATAATGGTCAAACTCGCATGTGTCACAACTTTAAGAACCAGCATCCATTGTGTAGACAATTGCTGCTCAGCAGCGGGTTGTGGTGTGATAACAAGGGATATAAAAATAAACTGCCATAGTAAAGCATGGTTCTATTCTCACCATTTATTTAAAAAATGTTCACGTTAATCCAAATGACTCCAATGACTGTACTCAAGGATATCTTGGCATGCTGATGGCTCCAGTTAGTAGAAAGACATTTGCTATCGGCAGGTAGTGCATTATGACGTCAAACAAGCCATGCCCTGCACATTTTGTCACCGGTTGCATTGTCTGGGAAAGGCCAATGAGTGCCAATGGCCAATGGTCTACACACTGGATTGCCAGTCCTTAAATTTGTGACACACCTATGATCCAACCTTTCTGGTAAGGGGCTTATATCAACTGTCTTTATCTGGTGGTGGATTCCCACTTATCGCCATTGGATTAATATAATTTTCTTCTGTATTTGAATGGACGGCATTTATATATTTTTGCTGAAATTTTGTTCATATGAATTTTTGGGTCTGTATGTGTAAGTGCTTACTAAATATGCACTAATTAGCTGCACATTTGTACTTTGTTTTATGCATTCTATATATTTGCTGCACTTTGTACTTATTCTCTATAGATATTTTATGTATAATTGCACTTTATTATTAGTGCTGCTTATTTTATGTTTGGCATAAGCTGGTATCAGTTTTTTACAAGTGGCTGCTTGCTGTCCAGTTGAGATAAAAAGGCTAAAGCCCTGTGGCCCAACCTAGGGACTGAAGGCCCACATGCTGTCCCTTGGAACTTGTTGCTCAGTCCCTGAACCCCAGCAGTAAGTAGAGGAGACACTGCTTTGTAAATGGACCTCAGTGACATTGATCTCTAGCTGTCTTTTTGTAACCTTTTTCCAATGTCCAACCACACCTGTAGCATATCGGCAGTCTGACAATCTGCTGTTGTGTTTCCAGACCATATTCAATACCATTTGACATACTGAACATTATGGGCACATTTAAAATTTAAATCTGGGGGTTAAGTGTTGTATATCTTTTTTAGTCAAAATCGTGTGTGTATATATAACTGAACACAATGGTTGTATGTGCACAAAGTGCAACAAGAAACCCCTCGTGGTCTATGGAGGTAGACTAGTTGTATGTTTTATATAAAAAGTATACATTTTATTGTAGAAGCTTTCATAAAATAGGACAGTGTGCTAATAAAAGAACATGACCACAAGAAAACATACATATACCGTATTGTCATATCTTCTTTTTATATACATGGAATACCCAACATCCATCAAATTCATCCAGAGAGCTGCCCGTGCAGAACTTCAGGTCAGCCCAGATAAATTGTAGTGGTGAGACCCAACATGTTTCGGACTTGGTCCTTTCTCAGGGGAAAGGGCTGGGTATTTGTACTTCTAAAATAGACAGACATAGATTATTATATGTCTATATTTGTTGTATGTCTATATTCAATAAAATGTTTACTTTTATATAAACATACTAGTCTGCCTCAATAGTCCATGGAGAGTTTCTTGTTGCACTTTGTGCACATACAACCGTTGTGTTCTATTATGGCTAAATTTAGACTTGCGTCTAAACTGTGACTCCCCTAACAAAAAAATCGCATGTAGATTGCTTTTCAGAGCTGTTTGCCCTGTAATGAGAAGGCATTATGATACCTCCTAATTGCCACACTAATGCGCCACAACACCACTTCCACTTTCACTTAAATAGCTTGTGAACGTGACAGGAGTAATAGTTTTTACTGTGGGCACTAAGCAAAGCATCACAACCATGGCAGATAAACACCCCCGTCAACTGCCTTTGCTGCTTAAGAGGGGCAGTTGGTGGGTGCTAAAATTGTTCAGTGGCAAGTGTAAATCAGCCCTATGTGCAACCCTTTGGTGATGTCACAGGGGCCACAGTTAAGGTCCCCACTACTCTTAAGTTTGCAATCTAGGAAAGTACCACTGTCTTCAAGTACCCGTATTGTAGCTGGATAGAGCAGGAGGTGTAAAAATGAGGGTGTCTGTGCTGGAATCATGTGCCATTCATCACTCGGCCAATTTTAGATTAGAACTGTATTGCGCCTTATGCTGCTGTGAACCAATAATAAGCTTTCCGCTTTCTATTATAATAGGTCGGTGAATAACCTTACAGCAGGTTTAGCATTTCTTGGTTATGAATTGCACCTCTCTACAGAAAAATGGTTCCATTAAATTCTATTCCATAAAAAATAGTATTTAAATTTTTTTTAAACCTGTTTACTTACACTATCATTTTGCTTCCTCACCAGTTGTGACTTATGGGAAATACAATATAATGAAATAGTTGATGAATTGGACCTAGCGTTTCATGAATATAGCATTAGCGGTTGCTAAGGAAACAGAATTCCAAGTAAAATAAAACATGAATGCATGTTCCTTTTAATTAAGATGAGCAATTTTAATTCTAAACAAGTTAATTTTCTAACTTTAAGGATAACTCCAGTGTCATTAAAAATTATATGTAATACTGTATAATGGCTAAACAAGTCCTGTTTTTTTATAATTTTAATGCTGACACCCACAACACAATATTCAATTTTCAAATTAGATTTCCTAATACCTGTGATGAGTGCACTTCAGCCTGTGATGGGTGTACAGTGTATTGGAGATGGGGACGTTTGTATACTATGATGTATGTATGATGCGACTTCTATCCAGGACTTGGTGCATGTACACAGTTTAATCAAAGGGGAAGGGACCAAATACAAAGCTAACATGAGCGGGCCTATGACTGGGGACGTATGCATTGTGCTCTTGGTGGGATGACAGACCTTGTACTGCTGACGTGAGCTGTCATGTGTCCTCTACACTGCCCTCTGCCCGACTAGAAGGTCTGTGATGGAACCATATGATGTATAGGCCAGTGACTGTAAAAGTAAAGAATTGGGATATATTCTCCAAAAATGGTATATGTTGTGGGATGCCTTGGAGTAAGGAAGCAATTAAAAGCAACACTTTTTTTTTTCTTCTTTGTTCTGAGTTTAGTATTTTTTTTTTTTTTTTTAATAATAATTAACACATTACAAATTTTTTTTATTTTTTTAGACGGAATGGAGACGGAATAGAACCCCTGTCAAGTTTTCATTGCTTTTTGTGCCCACTTTAGGGAGGTTCACCCTCTCAATTTGTAATGTTTACAATTGCCATCGAAAGTGAGAGAATCCCACATTTCTGGCTGTCCCCAGAACCATAATAAAGGACAAATCTTCCAATGGGGCTCACTAGTTCTGTAGGATTCCCACACTTTAGAAAGGTTTCCACTAACTTCCTGTTTTTGGCTAAAAGAACAGGAAGTAAAGGGAAAATCTCCCCAATGGGACACAAATAAACAGGTCCCGGTGTCCTATCATACAGAGTCCCCCATCGGATAGTGTCCTCTGTGTACTGCGCATGCGCAGTACACGGCACACACAGATTCCGAAAAATAGCCTTGAGTCCAGGTTCTAGCCCCACCATCCAAGTGGACCTAGAGTTGGAATATAAAAGAGCCGAGCGCAGTGAGGCCGAGCCCGAAGCGTGGCCAGAGAAGCGAGCCCGCGAGGGGCCCTCTAATATCAGCAGCCCTATGTCCGCTTGGATGGTGGGGCTACCACCTCGACTCACGGCACAGGCACCGTTCATCTTCGGAGATTTTCCCGAAGCTTCCTCTGCTCCGTACTGCGCATGCGCAGTACGGGGCGGACACAATCCGATGCCAGGACACTATATGTCAGAACACTGGCTAATGATTTTTGCTGTGGCCCTGCTAATCGGCTACTCAATCACAGAACAGAATCCTGTGTTTACAAACACAGAGGACCTGTGTACATAGAGTAGCAATCTGGCTGTTTCTTCTCCTTGCCAAGCAGGGAGGAAAAACAGCCAGGTCTAACAGTAAAAGCAGCACACATTGCACACCGTTAACATCTAGGGGCAATCAAGGGGTTAACTCCTTTCCAGCCAGTGTAGTCAGTACAGTGTCAGTGTACAGTGTTATCACTGTATTAGTGTCACTAGGAACATCAGTGTCCATTAATGACCCTCCCAGGCTGTCTGTTAATGCCAGATTGGAATAGGAATGTGTTTGCCTGTACAGGGATACTCCAGGCGCACAGTTAAATCCTCACTCCTCTGCAAAAAGTAAAAAAATGTTTTCTTAAAGCCGAACGCCAGGCAGATATTGAAATAAAAACATCAGTGAAAGCAGTTTTATTAAAAATCACTAGAGTATCTTGTGTGCTGATGTCTGCTAGTCTTAAAGTCTTCAGTCCTCTGCCTTGGCTCTGGATACCACCTGCAGTGCTGGATGATCATATAATTTAAAGTGGATGTAAACCCACTCTCATCCTTTCTAAACTACTGCAATATTGTTTATCTAGAAGGATATACATGCCTCCTGCATGTATACTTATCTGTCAAATGTCTCCCCTCTGTCTGCTATGAGACCCAAAAAACTGCAGATTTTGTGGGTGGGTCTGTTTTCCAGGGCTCAGTGGGTGGAGTCGTGATGTCAATAGACTCCCCACCCACCTCTACACTCCCCTTATCAACATGCATTTTCTCCTGTGTATTTCTTACACTGAAATTCTGCTATGATCACTAACATCCAATCAAAACGTAATTTCAAAATCAGCGTGCCAAATCATGCTGAGGTGTGGAACAGCCAATCCTGGCAGAGCTGCTGAACAAAGGAGTGGGGGTGGGAATTAAAAAATAATGCATGTCTTAGGCTAGTGCACGAGATATGTAAATCACCTGTCAATCACCGCAAGGGGGAAGAACGTACAAAGATTTCAGTTTGTTTTATTTTACTGAAAATAGATATGAGGATTGCTCAGAGCTGTATTAACTCTTTGTGGCAAGACTGGGCACAGCTGATCTGAAATCCCATACTCTATATTGTGGCAGACAAAAAAAATAAATAAATTTGGATTTACATCCACTTTAAGCTGCTGAGCCTTTGACAGGCACTCGTCAAATGCTGACTATGCCCGCCCTTTCCACCCTGTGCTCCATTTGCAGAAGCTGTACTATCTGTTCCTGCAATGAAATGCACTTCATAAATATAGCAGGGGGGCCCTTTTACTCATCTGCCCGTCCTCCATTTAGAGGGCGCTTTTCATTGTGGGAATGGATATTATGGCTTCTATGAATGGAACCAGAAGAAGAGAGAGTGTCACGCCACATTCGGCTACCCATCACATTTTGCTACCCGCTGGAGTGAGCATGCACGATGCTGCCATATGCGTTCCAACACTGTTGTAAGACCACTTTGCCACAAGGCACTTCGCGGGCTTCCTTCACTTGCCATGCTTCAGGCACAGCCTTGCTTCACACAACATAATTTATAACTAACTCTATGTCCACTTGGATGGTGGGACTTGAACCTGGACTCAGGGGTGTGGCCAAAAAATTCTGCGCAACCGCAGATCTCCACAGCGGGTAGCCAAATGTGATGGGTCACCATATGTGACGAAACACAGGCATAGTCAGCACTTGATCAGCGCCTGTCACAGGTGCAGCCATTTACATGATATTGTCAAAAGTTTTGGGATACCTGCCTTTACACAAACTTTAATTGCATCCCAGTCTTTGTCCGCAGGGTTCAATATTGAGCTGGCCCACCCTTTGCACATATAACAGCTTCAACTCTTCAGGGGAGGCTGCCCACAAGGTTTAGGAGTTTCTATGGGAATGTTTGACCGTTCTTCCAGATGCACTATTGTGAGGTCGGGCACGGATGTGGATGCAAAGGCCTGGCTCACAGTCTCCGCTCTAATTCATCCCCAAGGTGTTCTGTCTGGTCAAGGTGCAGACCAGTCAAGTTCCTCCACCAGAAAATTCGCTCATCCATATCTTTATGGACCTTGCTTTGTGCACTGGTCCAAATCATTTGGTGGAGGGGGGATTATTGTGTGGGGTTGTTTTTCAGGGGTTGGGCCTTGTACATGGTAAGATTGTTGGCCAACCGAGCGTCTGATTTTTGTCAAAAGGGCGTGTGCCAGGATCTTGTCTTGCATACTAATGATACACAATTGATGTGCCACAAATGCCAATGTAATTTCAGCTTTTGAGCGCCACCCTTTGGGCCCCTTTTGCTAATTTCGTGTTTGGTAAGCATTGATTCCGAGCATGTGTGTTTGTACTTTCGACTTGTGTGACAGATTTTTGTACTGACCATCAGAAAATCTAACAACCATCCGTTGTGCACCGAAAATTTACTAGCACGGCCAACAAATTGTCAAAAGGAGCATACGAACGGTCAGATTTTAGGACTACAGTCTGTCAACAGACAATCCCCTGCCAGCAATTGGATCATGTGTACGAGGCTTTAGTCTGTAATTGTTGCACTTCTCTCTTTTGCCGCTAGGTGGTCGGGTACCTGATGGCATTAGATATGAGAAGGGCACTGCAAGGTCAGATTATGGATATATGGCAGTGATGGCGAACCTGTGGCATGCTTGCCATTGCCGGCACGCCGAGCCCTCTGGGGGCACACCAGGAAAACTGAGAAAACACACTGAAACACTGACATCCAATTGTCCACACCGCACCTCCCATCGCGAACTACATCTCCCAAAAGACTTGTAGGACATTGGTTTTGTATCCCAGGTAGGCTAGAGGTGAAATGTGGGCAGAAATCCAATCATGGAAGTTCTCTCATCCACACCGTACCCACCATCAAACTATATCTCCCACAAATCTCTCTCTGAGGTCAGCGGTGACTTGCTGGGCATGACAAAGAGAACACGTGGTGATCAGAGGAGGCTTGAAGGAGAGAGTGGGAATGAGCTGCTGGAGAGATTGGAGACAGGTGAGAGATGTGGAGTGGACATGTACAGTTATCAGTCCGAAGCAAAAAGGGTTCACACCGCTCCAGGCATGTTATCCCATGCATAACCCACTCTGCCCGCTCTCAGACGTCCGGTGCTAGCTCTGCAAATGTGTACTGCAGACAATCAAGAAAGGTAGCTGGATGAATTAACACCTTTATTGTGCTTTATTGTGCAAGATTAATTAAAATCCAAAACGGTCAATCCATGTACAATAAAAGCTAGCTGTTCTTTTTGTACCTCTTCTGTACATGGATTGACTGTTTTGGATTTTGCTAAATTTTGCACAATAAAGGTGTTATAATGGATGTTCACACAATTTTCAAAGTTTAGCTCATTCGTATTAGACAACAGCATAGAATGCAAAACTTTACTTTTTTTTTTTTCGGGCGTACCTGTGTATGTGCTTCGGTCTTCTTTTTTTTTTTGCTCCCTGTGGGTGTTTTGCGGGTATTGTCATAATTTCTGCCGCACCGTGCTGTCTCCTGGGAGCTAGTGTCCTTGTTGCCATGAGTCAGTGCGGAGGCTCTCGTGGGATTTGAAAAGAAGTGATGTCATTATGTCAGTCACGTTTTTGGAGGGCGTTTTACATGCTGTGTATACTGTTTCTAGACCTCACAACGAGGTGGGAACTTCCTAAAACGCCGCCCATTGCGATGGCAACCAGGATGTTTACGACGCTCCGTGCCGTTACAACTGAACATGAGCGGTAACCAGCAAGGAATGTTGGTAGCTCAGCCTCATTGGAACTAGGAAGTGAAGTGGAGCCTTGCGGCTTTATTTCCCGGTTCCCTACTGCGCATGCGCGAGTCGCGCTGTGCAATAAGGATGGTTCCCGCTGTCTCTGGGATCCGTTTGTTTCCCAGCAGGCAGCAGGGGACCTTCGGAAAGGGGTGTAGATTCTGCAGAAAGGGGCATAGCTTCTGCAGAATCTACGCCGGAAGTGGGTGCAGATACCTGTACTGTACAGGTACCTGCACCCCCCTGAAATGTGCCAATTGTGGCGCCGGAGGGGGGGGGGGGTTCCATTGAGCGGAAGCTCCACTTTAGGGTGGACCTCCACTTTAATGCAAAACGTGAGTGTGCCATTGTCATTATGTGATGTTTTAAGTGTTTGAAAAAAAAAAATACAAACTGTTAGTGGACATCCACTTTAATTCGGTGTGCAGCCATCCAGCTACTTTTCTTGAGTATCTTCTCAGTCCGTGGTGTCCCATTTCTTAGAGGCAGAGCCTCAAACTGCTCACCTGCTGGTGGGTACCTTCCCCTTTCAACTCCTTCCTGTCTAGTTTCACTTGCTTCATCCTGGCCCTGTCTCTAGGTCAGGATCCAGATTAACCCCCAAAATTTGGATTCAATTTATTATTTTTGTAAAAAATTAAATAAAGGATTAGAGATCTTGTAACTGAGTAAAGGGGGTCTTTCTGGTGTGGGGCTGGGGGGTGGTCCCCGGGAACTGGAGTGCATCCTCCTTCTTCTTCTTCTTCTTCTTTCTCTCTTTCTTTGCTTTTTATTTCTTACTTCTTTACCCTTTCTTACTATAGTTACTTTCCTCCATTTCCTTCTTTAATTGAGTGCACCTGAAAACACAAGTGCCAGCACCCTTTTTTTTTCTTTATTATCATACATTTAGGATGTACTATGGCACTGAAGTCAAAAAGGGAGGATTGAAAAATAAGGGCTCAGATGTTTGTCTCTGGATCCCTAACAGTAGCAAGATGCAGGATAACTACCTGGAGGGGGTGGACCTGTAACCCTTTGAAATACCCTCGCAGCTTCACACATGTACAACCAGTTTTTTCCTCCTTCTTTTCTCTAGTTGATTTGTTTCGTATTGTTTTCTTGTGCTTTTATGCATCGATATTGTCAGATACTGAATTTGTAACTTCTCTTGTGGAAAATTGAATAAAAAATATTGTAAAAAATAAAATTAAAAAAAATAAAAAAAATAAAATCAGGTAGGTGAGTGTAATGGTCAGTTCATTTGTTGGGTAGGTCAGTGTATGTTGCACAGTGAACCCTGCATTCTGAGCAAATCTGGCAAAATCTTATGTTTTTGGTCCCTTAGGGCTCATTCTGGGGGATGAGCAGTCCCATCCTCTGTACAGAGCCGCTGGTAGGTTTAATTCTGTGTTGGTACTTTGAAAGAAATATGTTTTTAATAATAGGGTGTGTTGGGGTTTGGGCACTCAGGCTCAAAAAGGTTCGCCATCACTGTTATATGTGCTACTTCAGCCAATGGGCAGGAGTTTTCCTAAAAAAGCCTGCTGGGAGAACCTGTATATTTGGGTGGATTCGGGTGATTGGAGTTCTGTGCCACCTGAATGGCTGTCTGGGTGGACGTGTGTTGTACTGCCTGGAATGTTAGGCCAGAGATTGTGCCTATCCCAGGCACATCTGGCTGCTGGGCTGTCTGTGGCTCTAGCCAGAAGCAAGCATTGGGATTGTGGCTTGCAATCCAACCAGAAGTGACAGTTCTGCCGGCCGGAGAACCTGTCCTGGTCGGAGGTAGAGGGGAAGCTGTCGCCATTAAGGGACCAACCACCTTATTGCCAGGGACCACAGCGAATAACTGAAGTAAGTACCAGAGCAGTATTCTCACCAACCGGGAATGGTGAAGAATCTGAAAACTTCAGCGAGTATCAAGCCAGGAACCCAGCCAGCGGAGGTGATGCTTGCAGAGCAGCCTTGTCAGGCCAGTGAGGTGAAGCTTCAGAGGTATCTTGGGTGCCAAACTAGGGACCCAGCAGAGAAGCGGGGGTGACGCTACAGGAAGACGCCACTGTGAAGATTGGAAGCGCTCAAGGGATTCAGTGTCAGTGAATCATCTAGTCTAGTGAGAGACTGGAAGCTCAGTGGGCCGAAGAACTACAAGAAGTGATTGCAGTGGAAGTGAAAGAACTGTAATGATTTGTGTTGAACTGTTACAGACTGTTGCCATAGACAGCATTCCTACACATGCAGATGTGGCGGCCTGCTGGATGCCTTTGCTTGCATGGCTGTCCTGTTGAAGTCTTGGGGTCTGTCAATTAATCCTGCAACTACTTAAGGGTGTCCTGGCCGTAACCCTCTCTCTCAAAAGTTCTGTTAAGAGAAATAATCTCTCTTGCATTCAAGAAGTGTCTGGCGCCCAATAACTTTTACTACCTTGCACCCACAATGCCTCACATCCCACCATATTCAGAAGGATGTCCGCTATAGCTGGCCCTGGAGGTTCTCATTAGACCAAAGAAGGCCTGGGACCTTGCTACATGTACAACAGGCTACGAAGTGCAAATGAATCGGCAGAACAGTGTGTGACAGATCCCGAAACTAGCAGCCACAGACTGAAGTCAGACTCTTCCAAATAACAAGTTATTAATTCAATGTGCTGACCTTACTCGAAGCAAAAGAATGAACATGGCAAGAACCAGTGAAGCAGCTCAAGCACAATTAAAACTCATGGCTGAAGGTGATATAGTGTATAAATTACAAAAAGTTCAGACTTGTCATACATAGTCACAACTTGATCGTGGTGGACAAAAATACCTTATGAAAGGCACGTGGTAGTAGATGTATTAAATAATATACATGGTAAAACTGATCATATAGTTTGCCATTTAAAAAAAATTTAATTTCCATGGTGAGGTGTTCTACTCAGAGTATGTGTAGGACATTGGTGCAGTATCTTTTAGTCTCAGGTGACATCCTGCAGATGATTCCTCTTCTCTTATTACAATACAGAGATTGCTTAGGTGGCGACCGTAAATATAGTTTTTCCTGAAAAGTCTGTTTAAAAAAAGGACATGCTGAGGCAAAGATCTGTTTCTTCAGTCCAGACAGAGATCAGCTGGAGGAGCCGCAACGTTTTTTCTTTTCTTATGATTTTCTGTTAGTTTCTTTATTGAAGTGTATGTACTATACCCACAACAGTAAAACCAGTCTGTATATGCAGTAAAGCATGCTTGTTATACTCTCTGTGAAAGTTAATACTCTGCATTGTCTAAAAAGGCTGTTTGATTCTGTCTTCTCTGATCCTCCCCTTTTACTGTCCCCAATTTAGGGCCGGGGGGGGGGGGGTGTGCATGTGATCAGCACATTGCCAATAAGCACTGTCTAGACAGAGGGTCAGGGGTCCTGCAGCCTCGTGGTACAGTCAGAGGTGATTTAAAACTCCTCCTATAAGCTTTAACTAGAAACCGATAGAAGTCTGAAGACTGCTGATGAGAAAAATGTATTTAGCAGTTTATTTTTACTAAAATATTTGCATTTCCATGTTCTATATATTGTTGGAGACCAGACATAGTGAATGCAGTGTCCTGAGTTTAGTAACACTTTAATGCATTTTCTGCTTTCTCTATTTCTGCATGCACAGGACACAGAGGCAGCAGCAGGAACCATTGGCTCCTGCTGCTGTCAATCAAAGCCTGTGAGGAGGGAGCTGGGAGTGTCGGTGGACACACACATACTGGCTCAGGAGCAAAGCCTGCTGGTGTGCCCCCATAGGAAGGAGCTGAGTGCTGGTGGGGGACCCCAGAAGAGGATGTTCGGGCTACATTTAATACAGTAGGAATCGGTAGAAATGAGCTTGGTCGTCTTCCAAACTCATCTCTAAGCTGAACTCCCTGCCTTTTTTGTAATTCAGTGAGCTGTATAGTTCCCACTAAATTTATTATTTTTTACTGTCTATGTCCTGCTGGAGAGATTTATCATGGCTTCCTGTCCTGGAGGTGCACCATGAAACCAGAGGAAATCTCACCAAAGTGATTGAATTCTGTATGTAGAGAGTATATATTCCCATTGGATAATATGGTGAGAACTCTAACATTTTGCATTTCTCCTCACTTTTTTGCCTCTGTGTGACAATGGCCATTGTGACAGAGGTCAATTCCCACAGTGGGGACACAGATAATAAAAATGTAAGCAAGTCTAGTGCTTTCATAGTCCTGCAGCCTATCTACAGCTGTGCAGCCTTTAGTCTCCACCAAAGTTGGCCATGAGGCACAATGCTCAGAAAGCTCCTTCTCTACCACAACCCTACGCCCTTGTACACACGGTCGGAGATTCCATCGGAATGTGTCCGATCGGAGCGGTTTGTCGGATATTCCGACTGTGTGTGGTATGCATCGGACTGTTTCCTTCGGAATATCCGTCGGACCAAATTTTCCAACTTGCTGGAAATATTTTCCGACAAACTGCTCCGATCGGACATACTCCGATCATGTGTAGAGAATTCCGATCGGACAAAGTGCCACGCATGCTCAGATCAAATTCCTACATCAAAGCTATTGGCTACTAGCCTGAACGTAGTCCCATCGTAACGAAATTACGTCATCACGTTCTGAAAGATCGGATTTTCCGACAACTTTGTCCGACCGTGTGCATGCAACAGTTTCGGACACAATCCGTCAGACAAAATCCGACAGATTTGGTTGTCGGAATCTCCGACCGTGTGTACAAGGGCTAAAAGTCTGCTTGTGATGAGGACTGTGAATGTTATCCCTCTGTGCCAGAATACTGCAGTGGGAGCATTGCAAGCCAATTTCTTCTAAGAGAAAAGGGTTTTCTAAGAAATTTCCAAATGAAAATTGGCTAAAAATCCTCACATATGGCCGTAGAGGACTATAGTTTAGAGAGAACAGTGTGTAACTGGCCTTTGAAGAAGAGACATTTCTAAAAAATTAACTTCTTCACGAGGACAATTTACAAATCTGTATATAAAATGCACTAATAAATATTGTATTGTAAGTGTACTGTCTGCCCTCATATTGTAAAGCGCTGCGCAAACTGTTGGCGCTATATAAATCCCGAATAATAATAATTAATAATAATAATAATAATAAATCTAGAATGGTAATCAATTAAACTTCTGAAAACCACGTCAAAAATAATTTCTAGGCAACTGTTGACCCAAATGTGTATTTATTGAAATTATGCCATGGTTTCCTTTTATATTAAAATGCCTTTCATGCAGTTGCATGTCCAAGAACTGAACATTGGTTTTGAAGAACGAATGTCACTGATACATGACTGGTATTTACTTGGCTGTTTGCAAAGCAAGCGGATGTCTTGACAGCATTCATGCCATTTACACGAGTTGATGGCTGTAGTTTTCATACAGCATATGGAAGTTACTTGGCAAGCCTGGCTATGAAATGTAGGGTAGGCAGATTGAGTGAATTGGAACGCAAGAAACAAGTGTACGTCATTAGTGTCTGGCCTTCAAATAAATTAACATTTCAGTGTTCTAAGTGATAACCACAGGTCTTCTGTAGTACTTTCATTGCCAATGCTCTACAAAGCTACTATTCGATTAGAACATATCTCAATAGGTGATATCATGAGTGTACATGCTATGGACCTCAGATGCTCACTTTTCTCTGAAGGACACTACACAGCCCCCCCTCCCCAACATAACCTTTTACCTCCGAGACAAAATGATTGATTTACTAAAACAGTGCAAAATCTGGAGCAGCTGTGCATCGTAGCCAATCTGTTTTTAACTTCAACTTGTCCAATTGAGTTTCGACGAAAAAAAACCTGGAAGCTGATTAGTTTCTTTTCAGAGCTGCGCCAGATTTTGCACTCTACAGTTTTAGTAAATCAACCTCATAGTGACAATAAATATATCCAGTGGAAACAGACCGTGGTAAAATCCTGAGAGATTTTTTTTCTACTTTGTCCACACTAAAAATTAAGGTATTGGCTGGAGATTGACATTAAAGTGGAGTTCCGCCTGAAAAAACTAAGTCAGCAGCTACATATACTGCAGCTGCTGACTTTTAAACAAAAAAGGACACTTACCTGTCCAGTGCACCCGTGATGTCCTCCCACGAAGCCGACCTGTCCCTCCGCTCTGGGTGGAGGCGCCGGCATTGTAAGGGAATCGCAAAGAGAAGCTTGCGGCTTCACAGCCTGGTTCCCCACTGCACATGTGCGAGACGCACTGCACATTGAGTAGTCCCTGCTGTCTTCTGGGACCTGTGTGTCTCCCAGAAGACAGCGGGAGTTTCCCCAGAAGTGTGACCAAATATTAGACAGGTATCTGCAACCCCCCCCCCCCCCCCCCCCGAAAGGGGCCAAATGTGATACCATAGGGGGGGAGGAACCCGGACTGTGGAAGTTACATTTTTGGGTGGAACTCTGCTTTAAAGTAGAAAAAATATAAACCGGCCTTTAAATGTTGCTCTCTCGTTTCCCTCCATTGCCCCTGCAATCTAAGCACTGAACTGTGATGGCTGATACAGTTATGGCAAGATAGATGCAACTTGCAGTCTCAGTAGAATAAGCAGACAGTGACTTGATCCAAATGATATCTGAGTTGCATGTTCTACCCGGTTTTTAACATGTTCCACCTGCTGCAGCGTCTCCCTGTAGTGACAGCGAGCCTGGGATCTTCTCCCTGATCTCACTGTCGCACTACCACTCTCATAACCATAACTTCTCACTGTCGAAGTTAACCACTTCAGCCCCAGAAGTTTTAACCCCTTTAATGACCAGGCCATTTTTTTGAGATTTGGCACTTCAACACTTTAACGGACAATTGCACGGTAGGGTTTTTTGTACTTTTTTGCTATAATGATTATCCAAAAAAAAAATAATTTTCTTTATTAGGCCAATATGTATTCTTCTACATATTTTTGGTAAAACCAATTGCAATAAGCATTTATTGATTGGTTTGCGCTAAAGTTATAGCAGTTACAAAATATGGGGTATATTTATGGCATTTTTATTATTTTTTTACTAGTAATGGCAGTGATCAGCGATTATTTATTTTTCCCCGGGACTGTGACATTGCGGCGGACAGATCAGACGCTTTTGACACTTTTTTTTTTTTTTGAGACCAGTGACATTTTATACAGCGATCAGTGCTATAAAAATGCACTGATTACTGTATAATTGACACTGACAGGGAAGGGGTTAACACCAGGGGCGCTCAAAGGGTTAAGTGTGTCCTAGGAAGGTTCATTCTATCTGTGGGGGGAGTGGACTGACTGGGAGTACAGAGAGATCACTGTTCCTAATCACTAGGAACAGACGGTCACACTGTATTCCCCTGATAGTACGGGGATCTTCTTTGTTTACATTGGCAGATCCCCGTTCTGCCTCTCTGTGGAGCGATCACGGGTGGCCGGCAGGCATCGCGGGCCCGCTGTATCTATTACATGAATCGCCGTACCAGTACAGTGATTTGCGCAGTGAAGTTGCCCTGTTGCAGTATAATTGCGCCGGCTGCTCAAGTGGTTAAAAAAAAAAAAAGATTCCCTGCCCATCTAGCCATGTCATTCATTCAGAGTTCTGTGAATGGGAGAACTAGAAGTACCGACAGCCTTTGCAGCTGTTGAATGGTAGTTCTCAAACTACCAGGGCGCTGTTGAGTATATTGATGCTTCCTGTCAATGTGTGATTGCACGTATGACATATGAACAGACAGCTTACAGTCTGCTGAAGTCCTGCTTTCCACTAACGATCTGCTGATTGTGGGTGCAATGCTTTGCAGTCTCCTAGTAAAAAAATAAATAAATAGATAAATAAAAAAATGGGGAAAAAGATGTGGATTTTTTTTTTTTTTATGTGAACTTCTCCTTTAATCCAAACTTTTGTAGATCTGCGCAGATAGACATCAGGTACGTGTAGATAAAATAAAAATTCTGGTTTGTTTAGCTCCAGCAATTACACGTGCTTGACACAGAAACTAAAGCCTGGTACACACTGATTATTTTTCCCCGTTCAACCCAGTAGGTTGATTGAAAAAACAAACAAAAACTGTCAGCTCCAGTTGGAGCCGCTGTACTAACAGCCCCTGGTTTTCCAGCATGCTTGTCTGGCTTCTGTCGGACCTGCTGCCATACCCATGGGCCGAATTAAAAAATCTAGTCAAACAAAACTCCAATCTTGGGACATGTATATACACCATATTACCAAAAGTATTGGGACGCCTGCCTTTACACACACAAATGGCGTCTTAGTCCATAGGGTTCAATATTGAGTTGGCCCACCCTTTTCAATTTTTTTTTTTTTTTTTATTGGACCGGATGATGGCGCCCGGCATTTGGCTTTTGTGTACGGGAGCTTATTGACACACTGAAAAGAGGGTGAGACTAGCCATACAGAGCATTTCCTAGCTATGGAATGAGGAAGGGACAACATTATTTAAAGGCAAACAACAATGCATGTGTAACATGAAAACCCCACATGCATTTTATAATATTGCAATGTAAATACCTTTTTATTGTTTTTATTTTTATTTTAGTGGGAGGAAACTCTCTTCCCCCGACAACCGCTAGTATTGCGGACAACTGCAGGTGAGATCACGGCTTTGTGTAACTCAGCCCCATTGTTTGCCTTCCATTAAGTTTGTACCGATACCGAGCATTTGTGCGAGTACCGATACTCGCACAAATGCTCCCGATGCCATATTCGATACCTGGGAGAGATAACTAAAGCGACCTGGTGCAACCAGAAGTCGGCGGACGGAACAACGGAAGTGACGCTCCGTGTTGACGTTGGTGGTTGGACATCCCCACGCCCATCTTGGTACACCCTGCGCTCGGCTGCAGTAAATCAGTGGCAGACATCTTGTTACACCCTGCCCGAACTATATGAGCTGGGTGTAACAAGATGGCCGCTCCTGCTTTTATGCGGCTGAGTGCAAGGAGTACCAAGATGGGCCATCCCTGGCAGCCTTTGCTCATGGCATTTCAGTGCCTGTCCATCAGTGCCCATAAATGCCACCTATCAGTGCCCAATGCCCATAAGTGCTGCTCATCAGTGCCAGCCACCTATCGGTGCCATCTTTCAGTGCCAGCCATCAGTCAGTGCTCATCAGTGGCACCTAATCTGTATTGTGCTTTAAAAACTGTCACATGACATAAAAAAATGATCGTTATCGGCGAGTACTTGGGGGGGGGGGGGGGGGGCGGAGGATCGGTACTTGGACTTAAAGTGGTATCGGGACAACCCTACGCCTCCATACACAATGGAGCCTGAGCTTTGCGGTCTCCCTTATATGGTACATAATGGGTAATAAGCTGCTGACCCACTGACTTCTATACTTTTTAATATGCATATTGGTTTCAATGCAGGGACTCAAAAGTCATAGCAAATTGGACACCGTTATCTGGTTTCTTGTTCCAGTCAGTGAATCAAAGTATCGAAGCAAAAACATGAATAAGACAGCCAGGTAACACAAATGTTTATAAGGAACTGCACAGCAATAGAAGACTCTAAATGTGTCTTTATGACAGGTTTTCTTTAAACTATTCATTTGTTGCAAAACCATCAATTGCTCTTCTCAAATTTTTAACACATTTTTTTAATAAGGTGCACATGGTACGGGGTTTTCACAGAGCAAACCCAATGCAGATAATTTCTTCCACTCATACCAGCTAGCCAGAAAGGCAAATTCAGTAATTTGCATAAAAAAGTGGTACATTTGCAAATGTACATGGGGGTTACACTGCCGCCTCAAAGCTCCTCTGTGAAGTGGGGTCCTTTTTAAATCTAGTGAAACAAAACTCTAATCTTGTGACATGTATATACACTATATTACCAAAAGTATTGGGATGCCTGCCTTTACACACACATGAACTTTAATGGCATTCCCCTCTTAGTCCATAGGGTTACATTTTGAGTTGACCCACCCCTTGCAACTAGAACAGCTTCAACTCTTCTGGGAAGGCTGTCCACAAGGTTTAGGAGCGTGTCTATGGGAATGTTTGACCATTCTTCCAGAAGCGTATTTGTGAGGTCAGGCACTGACGTTGGATGAGAAGGCCTGGCTTGCAGTCTCCCCTCTAATTCATCCCAAAGGTGTTCTATCAGGTTGAGGTCTCTGTGCAGGCCAGTCAAGTTTCCTCCACCCCAAACTCGTTCATCCATGTCTTTATGGACCTTGCTTGGTGCACTGGTCCAAATCATTTGGTCGAGGGGTGATTATGGTGTGGCCTTGTTTTTCTCTATTGCGTGTGTCTGTTCCAAATCTTCTTCTGTTTATTGCAATATCCTTGAAGTAGAGATTTCCCCCACTTCCTGTCTGGAGACCACCTTTTACCAGGACATTGAGGGATTATAATTTTAGATACAGTCCGCAAAAAAGTCTGACCGAGGGTCAAAAAGACCAGCTATCCTCTCTTCCAATGTCGTCCTAATGCAGCCATTTTTTTTTTTCTTTTCTTTTTTTGCTTGTGTTGTTTTTTATCCAGTCTCATTCATTTTGCTGATTCATATACGAGTTTGATGTGTTGTCATGGAATCTTGTTTTCTTTTACAACTTTCTGTAAGTTGATTTATACTCCACTGAGCCCGATTACCAAAAATAAGAAAGTATAAACTCTTCAGCAGAAGAAAGTGTAAAGGATAGGTTGCCAGGCAACACAGGTTTTGGGTTTTTGGTTTTAGAAAAAAAAGAAACTTCCAAGAAATACACAAGAGCACACATTGAACCATCTCATTGTTAGCACATTTTGGAATATACAGTTGAAATCTGTGAAGCAGAAGGAAACGAGAACGTTGTTTTTAAGAGGATTATATTTGGCAAATGTTTCCGAGTTTGAAAGAGTTTCTTTTTTGTTGCAAATATAAACGATTAGGCTGAGGAATTACCGCATCTGAATGAAGATACGTCAAGGCAAAGTGTGCAAGGTTGCTGTGAATGGAAAATGCAGTCCTGTGTAGTAAGATTGGCACTAACTCGCTATATGAAACATTGGTATTCCATAGAAATGTCAAGGCCCATACACACGATTGGACTTTTTGACAACAAACATGCAAATTAGCTGTTTTAAGGTAACATCCGACCGCGTGTACGCTCCATCGGACTACCTTTTTCGGTTTTCATCGGACTTTTGTTGGCTGTGCGAACGGACAAACTTTTCGATGGAGCAAAGTCTGATCATGTGTACAGAAATCCATAGGACTTTTGTACAAAGTACAAACACGAATGCTCAGAACCAATGCAAAAGATCAGACAACAATACAGAAGTTGACCAAAGGTGGCGGTAAAGAGCAGAAAAAACATGTAATTTGGTGAAAGTTGGCTGAAAAAGTCCTACCGTGTGTATGCAATACAAGTTCACGCCCTTTGTACAAAAATCAACGGGAGAGTTTGTACAAAGTCTGATCATGTGTATGAGGCTTAACACTGGTAGGATATTTGGTGTTGTCAAGAATTTCCCCACAGTGCCATTGGTTCATAATTGGTAAGTGCCATGCAAAACATTGTAACATCAGCCAGTGAGCACCATGTCCCCATGTTGATGAGGACAAGGGCCTCATCCCCACAACCCTGGCCGGTGGTTGTGGGGGTCTGCGGGCAGGGGTGCTTATCAGAATCTGTAAGCTCCCTATAAGAAGGGGACCCCTAGATCCCGGCCTCCCCCCTGTGTGACATGGTAAGGGGGTACCTCTACCATTTCACCAAAAAAGTGACAAAAATGACAAGACACCGTTTTTGACAATTCCTTTATTAAAGTCTTCTTCTTTCCATCGTCTTCCTTCTTCTTTCCTTCATCCTTTGGTTTCTTCCTCTGCTTCTTGCTCCGGTGTTCTCGTCTGGCATCTTCCTCTACGGCGTCTCTTCTTCCTTGCTTCGTTCTCGGGCCACGCCACGCAATGGGAGGCACCCGCTGTGTGACACTTCTCTTCTGACAGTTCCTGGTATGGATTTTGAGGGGGTGGGGGGTGTTCGATGAACTCCCTTTATATATTTTTGCATTTCTTTTATTGGCTATAAAACAAAAAGTAAAGGTAAAGCTCCCCAATGGGACACAGATGGCAAAGCAAACATTTGACCGGGAAATTGTTTCCTTTTTCATTGGAAAAAAAGTGTGAAATATATTCTTTTACAAGAAATAATATATCTGACATGGTATGAAACTCTAAAACATGAAGGGGCTTTATGTAAAGTCTTAAATTATTGCAAGTTCTCTCAACCGAAGACAAGCAAATCCTGGATTACAGTTCATGTAACACTGTACTTCTCAATGCAGTTCTCAAACAAGAGAAATATGTATTTCTGTCACTAGGAAGTACTGCGGGGAAAGGCTGCAATTTAGTTTGCTTGTTGGCTCCATCTTGTACCTTCTACAGTTTGGCAATAGTTGGGATACAGTAGATAATGGCTGTCCTCTCGGGCCTTTATTGACAGATAAGAGGGTGAATTTGTCTGACAAATTAGTTTATCTTTCTAACCTTTAAATGATTCCTATTAATGTTCTCCACCATAGCAGTATGTTTACCTATAGTCTGGTTAGTAAATAGTTTTTTTCAAGCATAATACATTTATATACACTGATTTTCACCTTCCCAGTGTAACCAAACTATTTTCCATTTGTAAAATCACTCCACATTGCAATTTTTTTTTTTTTTTTCATTTTCCAAAAAAATGTTTTATTTTATTTATTTTTGAAAAAAACAGGGGAAAACCCTTTTTTTTATTTTACCCATGGCTTTTATATGTTTGCAACTTTTACTACTAGTTTTAACCCTCCCTTACTGTATCCAAAATGAATTAAAAATACATTTTTTTGGCCTATAGTTCTTTTCAAAAGAGAGCCATCGCTGAAGCAAAGGTCTCAAAGTTAAAGTGAACTTTAGCAGGAAGTCATGTATTGCAGAAAAAACACTTGCAGTGATTTATTAAAGTATTTGTGCCTTATTTCTGAAAGCCTTGCAACAGTTCCTTTAACAGTTCGGATGTGCTACAGATTTACGCAATTCTTGCCTGCACCACTTTAACAATGTGCCGTTAAAGCTGTGACATATTCAAAAAGCTTTACCACCTGTTTGTAGGTAATGACCCAGCTGTAAGTTGGCATACAAATACTGTCAGAATGGCCAAATTGGAGCCCATGTGTAGTATAATGCAGGGCATGTTTGCATTCACCTTTCCCTGTCACTGGCTGCTGTTGGGAGCACAGCATCATTGGTTGCTAGGATGCTGTCAGCTAGAATACTGCAATCACTGAGCAGCAAACGATATCACCTGTGATGTAGTTCAGTTAAATTGAAAACCTGGCCTGTTAGTGGGCCCTGAGGACAGTGTAGATGACCACTGCTCTAGGGTGTCTGCTTTTAGAAAATGTCATGTTTTGGGGGTTTTATGTAATCAGTACTAAAATTAATTTTTTAAACAAAGTGTAAAAACGGCTTTGGCAGTGCAAGGGTGGAACATTACCCATAACAACTTTGATAAAAATTTTCTTTAGTAAGGAGCATACATTCCACATTAAGTATGTTACCAAAATAAGTGTGTGCTGTAAATTGCCTCCAGTATTTTTCCTGTTTGTTCTTGCTGGAGGCTGCCATTTTGCTGAAGCCCAGAGCCCCTGAACAGCAGTAAATCTTTAGGCGGATCGGCCTCTACAAATTCGTCAGTGCCTAAAAATAGAGAGCAGCTGAGCACGTGCAGAGCAGGGTGAGATGGTGTAGTACTAGTTTTTAAGCGCTTCCATACCTGGCCTATTCTGGCACTCCTCTCCTACATGTAAAAATCA
The DNA here is from genome assembly GCF_037356315.1 of Lithobates pipiens. NCBI lineage: Eukaryota > Metazoa > Chordata > Amphibia > Anura > Ranidae > Lithobates > Lithobates pipiens. Next base: position 92,061,415 of record NW_027507758.1, read on the forward strand.
TAATTTTTTATTTTTTTTTGCTAGAAAATTACTCAGAACCCCCAAATGTTATATATATGTTTTTTTTTTTGTTTTTAGCAGACACCCTAGAGAATAAAATGGTGGTTGTTGCAACTTTTTATGTCACACTGTATTTGCGCAACAATTTTTACCTTTTTTTTACTTAATTTCCATTGTCATTTAATAATATGTCTAGTTTGGTAATATGATAGTGTGCTCTGTTTTAGTATAGCGCCTTTTTCAGTTTTCTTTCCTGTCTTTCTATCTATGTAACAGTTCCACATTTAAAATGTCATATGTGGCTTACAAAATCTAATTTTACTGTTCATAAATTAAATGATGCCTGTTTCTTTTTTATTTTTTAACAATTGTAGAGGAAGTAGAATGAGGACGTTCGCTATTTCCATGAGCCGTTCTAATGATGCACTTTTATAAACTGAATAATGGGATACTTATCCACTGCCTGAATATGGTGTTTTCTCAAAATACTCATTTTGTAATTGGAGTATAGACAAATTATATAATGTTGTTCTTGTATAAGACTAAAGGTATTTTTAACTTTGTACTTTGTCACTGTTCTGTTTCCAGTGTTGCTTTATGCATTAACACACCACCTTACACCCAGTCTGTCCGCACAGTATGACCACCTGCTTACTTGTCGCTATATACAGACAGCTTAAAGTGGTGGTTATTATATTTATACCATCCCTTCTGTTATGTAACAATATGTGTCCCAGCGCCTGTGCTGTATAAAAACGATGCCAATTTCTACCTTGTCTCAGAGCATCTCCCAGGGCTCACGTGACTCCTTTTGCTCTCTCCTCTCCCCAGCTGACAGCTACAGCGGGAGGGGCAGAGAACTCCTACTGACATCACCGGGGAGGAGAGAGCAGAGCGGTCACGTGAGGACTGGAAGATGCTCTAAAATAACTTGTAAATCTGCATTGTTTTTATACAGCACACACACTGGGACACACATCTTTATAGAACACATGGGATGGTGCAAATAGTTTTTTTTTTTTTTTTTTTATTGAGTGGAGGGGCGGGCAGTGTATTGAGCGGACAGGCAGGGAGGGGAGGGGGGAGAGCAGATAGGATAGCTGCAGTTGATGGAGGCACGTAAACTGACCACGGTGTCGGGGGGGCAGCAGTCATGATAAACCGTGGTCCGTTTACAGCGGGGAGGTTCCTTCAACTTCCTGTCTGTACATGTTCAAATAAGAGAGCTGGAGAAAATAAATCCTTGGACTACGAGAGCCATGTTAACCACACTCCTGTCCAATTGAGAACTACAATTCGATCTGCAGCTGTGTGGGGAAAAAACATGCGAAGCCCCACGCAATTTAAACTGGCAGCATCTTTGATGTAGAAGAACCACGCTGTCACGGGAGTGGGGGAGGGATCCTATTTGCACCACGTTACATCCTAAATACAAGTGTAACATGGTGCCAAAGGAGCAGTTGGCCTTTAATCTGCTGGTCACCCCATATTCATGCAGGAAAAATTATTTGCGTTGGGATCCTCTAAGAGCAAGAAGCAACAAAAAAAGTGCCATAATAAACCTAGATTACACATGAATTCATGTCTGTGCATGTCCTTGGTTTTGTTTGTCTAGTTTGCTCTGAAGTTCAGACCTGAAGAATCCAATAAGATAAGCAATGGCTTTTTCTATCAGTCATAGAAATACACATGAATGCAATAGAAGTTGTGTAGGTACAGGTGCGTGCTGTAGAATAATAATCTTCAAATTCGCCGTTCTCTGCAAGAAGAAATATTTTTTTTTTTGTAGTAGAAGCTTGTTTGCTGCTAAGGAGTCAGTGGTAAACAGAGAGGCAAAGTGCATGAGGCATTCCAAGTTTTAGCTTCACAAGTCGTGAACACAATGTTCCTTTGCCGCCAAATGGGCTTGCAGCACGTTTATTAAACTGCCCTTACTTCCTTATCACAAAATTGGAATGGACGTGTAGTAGCTCACTGTGTAATAATGAAAAATCTCTTTCCGCTGTTGAGCTCCTAAAAACCTGCTGTTTTTGATGAGATATTAAGTTCTTGTGTTTTTCCTGACATGCTGTGGTAGACGTTCATGCTGATCTGTGTTTGTTTATGTCTGACCAGTCAAACCCCCTGCCTCGATCCTTCACATTAATAATTACATCTGAGTACATGTATACTGGCGCTGCGAAAAGTAATATTTCAGAGAAGTCTGTCAGATTTTTTCTATGGGATATAAAGTATATCCGTGTATACTGCGTTTGAAGTTTTGCATAACTAGCAGAATCATGTGGTGCACCTGACTAACGAGATGTTCATTTATATACAGTGGATATAAAAAGTCTACCCACCCCTCTTAAAATGTCAGGTTTCTGTTATGTTAAAAAAAAAAATAAGATAAATAATTTCAGAAGTTTTTCCAACTTTTAGGCTATTTTCAGACTGGGGCGTTGTGGGCATCGGCGGTAAAGCGGCGCTGTTCAGCTGCTAGCGGGCCAGTTTTAACCCCGAAAAACTGTTCATAATTCCCTCTACCTTGACTAGTTTTTTTATTTTTAAAGATTGTTTCTTTTTTTCAATTGAGTTGCACAGTTTATATGTCCCCCAAGTTGGAAAAAGTTCTGAAATGTATCTTTTGTCTCTTTTTTTATTTTTTATTTTTTTACATCACGGAAACCTGACTTTGTAACAGTCGTGTATAGACTTTTTATATCTACTGTATTTGAGGTGGACCTGTGGTCGACATACGAGGTACAAGTCTTAGTTGGAAAATGCCAGTTTGCAGAACACTTTATTAAAAGTGCCATTTCCCGAACATGAAGGTGCGCATTTCATCTGGACATTCACTGTGTATATTTGGTTTAACATCTTGCTAAACACCTCTGGCTGCCGGTATCCTTGTTTTCTGAAGAGTCATAAATTAGAAGTTTTACGAAAAACTCCGGGTAAACTGAACTGAGCAATTTTTTTTTTTTTTGATCAGGTTTCTTCCTATGACAAGGAGAGATCTAGGGTCCAAAAACCCCAGATCTCTTCTTTATTTTTGAAAGCAGCCTGGACCGGAAGTAAATTCATGTTGTTGCTTTGATCCTCCAAGGCCATAGTCAGTCAAAGGGTATCTATTCTTTGATTGCCTATAGGAGCGACCAGCCACACCGTTTCTGGCAGGAACGCTATGCCCGGGGGGGATGGCGCCCACAATGCACCCACAGCTGCCTCCTCCCCGTTGGTCAGGGACACTGCCTTGCCTTGTCCTAACTGATCTGTTGTAAGACAGGCCACAGACCACAACCACTGGTCCCGCTGTGCACTCCACTGCTTCTCTCGCTCCTCCTATTCGAGCTGATACGCCAGGCCATCCAGCCGACACACGTAGTCTCCCCCTTTCCCTCTCTGCCTCTCGTCATCACCCTTCATCTCAGCCGCTAAAAGCTAGGCAATAGGATCGCCTCTCCTTTTGGCCAATCAGGTGACGGGTCTCAGAACCCGCTACCTGATTGGCTGGGAGGATAATCAGGAAGACAATAGCTAATATTCACTATTGTGACACAAGTGGGTGGGTTCGGGGTGCAGTGCTCTGCCTCAACCTCTAATCGTGTGCTTCTAAAAAACAAACAAAAACCCTGTTGGAATCCATGTGTCCGGCGCCCTGCGTGTAGATTAGGGGTCGGGCGAATGGATTGGGGGGCGTATAGACAGGCTGTCAGTGGATGCTACATCCACCTAGGTAAGTATGATTCTTGGGGGGCAGGGGGAATCCTATACTTCTCTTTTAAGAACACACTGAAGGGAATTCAATAAAGATGCTTAACCACTTTTCTGGCTTTAATCTCTTTTGTTAATGCGCCAAATTCATGAAGCATTTGTAACAGTTTGGGTTCTGACAGCGCCTCGTGCATCAAATCCATGTAGTTGTAAAACGTGCCACTTTTATGTTGTCACATTCGAATGTGCCATTTTGACATTTTGCGCCAAATGTAAAAGTGGAGCTAATTAACCACTTGACAACTGAGCACTTAAAGCAGGAGTCCGCTGGGAGTCCGCCATTTTTTTCTTTTTAAAAGCCAGCAGCTACAAATACTGCAGCTGCTGACTTTTAAAATAATGACACTTACCCGCCAAGCGCGCCCGCGATGTCGGCACCCGAAGCCGATCTCTCGATCGTCTCTCGGGTGCTGCCGCCGCCATCTTGGGTATGGGAATCAGGAAGTGGAGCCTTTCGGCTTCATTTCCCGGTTCCCTACTGCGCATGCGCGAGTCGCGCTGCGCAATAAGGATGGTCCCCGCTGTCGCTGGGATCCGTGTGTTTCCCAGCAGGCAGCGGGGGACCTTCGGAAAGGGGCGTAGATTCTGCGAAAAGGGGTGTACCTTCTGCAGAATCTACGCCGGAAGTGGGTGCAGATACCTGTACTGTACAGGTACCTGCACCCCCCTCCCCCCCTGAAAGGTGCCAATTGTGGCGCCGGAGGGGGGGAGGGTTCCAATGAGCGGAAGGTCCACTTTAGGGTGGACCTCCGCTTTAAACCCCCTTCGTGACCAGACCAGTTTTCAGCTTTCAGCGTTCTCACATTTTGAATGACAATTACTCAGTCATGTAACACTGTACCCAAATTAATTTTTTGTCCTTTTTTTCATACAAATGGAGCTTTCTTTTGGTGGTATTTGATCACCTCTGGGTTTTTAATTTTTTGCGCTATAAATGAAAAAAAGGCAGACAATTTTGAAAAAAAACTAATTTTTCTTTGTTTCTGTGATAAAATTTTACAAATTATTAATTTTTCTTCATACATTTTGGCCACAATTTATACTGCTACATATCCTTGGTAAAAATAACCCAAATTAGTGGATATTATTTGGTCTTTGTTAAAGTTAGATACTCCACAAACTGTGGTGCCAATCATAAAAGAAAATATCACAACTGATGTACTGGCGGCCTATCTCATTTCTTGCGACCCGAACAAGCAAGGTATTTAGTAAGAGGCATGATGAGGTTTTTGATGTTGTCATTTTTTCCCACAATTCTTTGCAAAATGAAGATTTTTAAAAAAAATTCCCCACAAAATTGGCATTGGTATTGAGGTTATTTCTCTCACATGGCATGTGTATACTACAAATGATGTCCCAAAATACATTCTGCTACTCCTCTTGAGTATAACAATACCACATGTGTGGGACTTTTGCACAGCCTAGCCACATAGAGAGGCCCAACATGCAGGGAGCACCACCACGTGTTCTAGGAGCATAAATTACACATCTAACTTCTTGACTACCTATTACACTTTTGAAGGCCCTGGAGCACCAGGACAACGACATGTGACACTCACGTGGCACTGATGCGTCACACTGATGACAGGTGGCACTGATAAGTGGCACTGATATGTGTCACTGATGACACGTGACACTGATGTGGCACTGATGACAGATGGCACTGATGTGGCACTGATGACAGATGGTACTATGTGGCACTTTATTTTTATTTTTTTTACTAACCGCTGCAGCAGTTCATCTCTCCCTCCTCAAACGCTGCCTCTGTGTGAGGAGGGAGAGCCGGCGATGAGAGATGATCTCATATGTTTACATATGAGATCATCTCTCATTGGACACGCCGATCGCGCTGTAAACGGCCACTGTGATTGGGCATTTACAGCGATCTGTGGCTGGCTGTGTCCAAGGGACATGGTCAGCAGAGAACTTCCCTGATGCGCGGGAGCGGGAGCGTGCATTGCGGAAGTTAACAGGAGGACGGCCTTCCGGCAATTGGCGTCCGCGCTGCAGCTGTCTTTCGGCTATAGCGCGGATGCCTAGTGGTTAAGACCAACTCTTTGGGCGTAGGGAGAGAGAAGCTGGCTCAGACAGATTTTGCAAAAGTGTCTCGCATGCATTCTAAAAGTGGCGCAGCATGAGCCAAGTGGAAATATGTGTGCTAGATGGATATATGAATTTGGTGCATTCTTTACCACTTTTAGGACCGGTTTACATCACAAAACACACTCCCAGATCCGTTGCGGATGCGCTTCTGCATGGACATTTATTTTTTTTGTAATGCCTTCCCGTGCCTTTTTGTTGGGTTTCCGCATGCATTCCAAATCCTTTTTCTTTTCTTTTTTTTCTCCTCTTTTCCTGTTTATTTTTTACTGAACTGGGGTCTGGTACATCTTTTGATGCATTCCATTGTGATTTTGATGCGTTTCCGGGTGCATTCCAGATGTTTTTTTTTTCCCACTGTACTCGTGCCTGGTGCCTTTTTGATGCGGTTTACCACATTCCAGTACAGTCCAATGCATTAAAAAATGCAGCATGTTCTACCTTTTTTTTTTTTTTTTTTCTGGAACTGACCGTACTGATCTTTTTTCTAACACCCTAGAGAATAAAATGGCGGTCGTTGCAATACTTTGTCACACCGCATTTGCGCAGTGGCCTTACAAGCGCACTTTTTTTGGAAAAAAAATACACTTTTTGAATTAAAAAAATAAGACAACAGTAAAGTTAGCCCAATTATTTTTTTTATATTGTGAAAGATAATATTACACCGAGTAAATTGATATCCAACATGTCACGCTTCAAAATTGCGCCCGCTTGTGGAATGGTGACAAACGTTTACCCTTAATCTCCATAGGCGTCGTTTAAAAAAATTCTACAGGTTGCATGTTTTGAGTTAGGAGGTCTAGGGCTAGAATTATTTCTCGCTCTACCGATCATGGCAATAACTCACATGTGTGGTCAAAGAGACCTCAGATCTCATATTTATGCTAAAATGCAATAAAAAAAAAATGTAATACTTTTTTTTTTTTTTTTAAATGGCTCTTTAAGAGCTATGTTTTGATGTCTCTTCCTCTCTGCATTGTTATGGAGATCTTCCCCTCACTTATATCCATGCCCAGCAAGGGTGAAGATCCGTTTGCCGCCAACGTATCCGGTAAGCAGCAGAGGGCATCAGAGTTCGGCGGGGGGCCCTCTCCCGCTGCCAATAAAAGTGATCCGTCGCAGAGACCGCACACTGAAGAAGACGATACCGGGGTTATGAGAGCTAGCTGCTGCCGTAACAATACTCCTCTTCAAACAGCCAACGTATAACGACCGTAAGCGGTCCGGAAGTGGTTAAGCTCGTGCAGCGCCACTTTTATAATGATCATAAGACACTCTTGCAAAATCTGTCTGAGCCAGTGTTTTTTCGGTATGCCAAGAGTCGGTGTTCATAAGCTCCGCTTTTACATTTGGTGCATTCAGTGCGACAGTGTAAAAGTGATGCATTTTAGGAATACCCGAATTTGGTGCAAAAGTGGCTGTTGGAACCAAAGGTGACAGAAATCCTTCATGAATTAGGCGCAATACATTAACAAGAGAGATTAACGCCAGAAAAGTGGCACAGCAGCTATATTGAATTCCCCCTACTGCCTGTGGTATTATGGGCACACTGGGGGGAATTCAATAAGCTGCCATGCCACTTTTCTGGCGTTACTCTTGTTAATGTATTGCACCTAATTCATGAAGCATTTGCGACACTTTTGGTTCTGACAGTGACTCATGCGCCAAATTCAGTTCTAAAATGTGCCACTCTTACTTTGCGTCGCATTGAATGCACCATTTTTACATTGTCACATTTAATGCCCAAATTTAAAAGTGGAGCTAATTGTGACCAATTCTCTCATGATGTACAGAAACACAAACTGGTTCAGACAGATTTTGCAAAAAGTGTCTTTCGCCCATTCTAATGCCGCGTACATACGACTGGACTTTTCAACGGACTTTCTGAACGAGCAGACTTGGGCATACACGCCCGGACTAAGTCCATTGGAAAGTCCATTCATTTTGAACGTGATGACGTAAACTGGACTAAACAAGGAAGTTCGATAGCCAGTAGCCAATAGCTGCCCTTGCGTCGTATTTGGTCCTTCGTACTAGCACACAGACGAAAGGTTTGCACGCTAGAAAGCCGAGTCCGTCGGACAGATTTGAAACATGTTTTATTTCTAGGTCCGTCTGACTTTTGGGGAAAAAAAGTCGAATTGTCCGGATT